>NW_006409043.1:631170-639869 GCF_000296735.1 Chrysochloris asiatica | reverse complement strand
GAAACCCTGTACAGGGTCGCTATGGGTCGGAACCGACTCGATGGCACTTAACAACAACAACAACAACAATTCTCCCCACTAAAATTCCAAATCTCTGATTTCTTTTAAAAATCATATTCCACATTCTCATTTTGATCAATCCCCATCTTCATCACTAGAGCAAAGTTAACATTAGGAATATTAATATGGACCCCCAAGATCAACTTTTCCTGAAAAACCCAAAACTCTCCCAAGTTTCCACATAACTTCAGTATACTAAGTACTACTTTATCCTTCTTTCCTCACTAGTGGGATAGTAGAGGCATGGTCACACACCCACACATAGTACCTGTATCTGTGCCCTGGGACTTCACCAGCTGGAGGAGAAGCTTAATAAAGACACAGAGAGGATGTGCTGACTTTTTATCTCTGCTGAAAAGAAATGACTGGCCCACAGTTCCGCCAGATCACAAGAAAGAGTGTTGTGATCACATGATATTGCATATTTCCACACAGAAAGTGTGCACTACAAGAAGTATCTTCTCATATGCTCTCAAATTCTCTATCATTCATGAGTCGTAGAGCACTAAAGTTCAACAATTTGAGGACATTTAGTGAATCAATACAAACCAGAGTATCAGCAGTTACCATAAATCTTGAAATACAGTGGCCATGAGCAGAATCTTAGGGGCTTACAAGGTAATTATCATTGAGATTTTTTATTCACTATAAAAATGGAGTTATATTTTAATTGTGAGATAGTCTTTCTTTAATGATATAAAAATTTCTGGAGTTAATAAGATAAAAAATGAGTTGTATGGCTATTATACTCTATTTTTAAACCTGGTGTGGTGCTGTGGGTTAATGTGCCAGACTTCAAAGTAGTTTGAACTTCAAGGTCAGTGGTTCAAGCTCACCAGCCACTCTTCGGAATCCTATACAGGGTCTCTATGGGTCAGAACCAACTCCACGGCACATAACAACAACAATGACAACAACTTTAATTAAGATAGAGAGAAAATCCACTTCTTAAACTATAATTCAGTATCCAATCATTTTCTGTACACTTCAACAAAGTGTGTTATCATACCAAGTAACATTGCAAATCAACTGTTTATATTGAAGAGGGGAGGGAAGAGAAGGAAACAGTCTAAACCCAAAATTTAGAAAAGAATTTTTGGTAGATAAAGTTTTGTATCAACTTGGCTGGACTAGGTTTCTCAGTGGTTTTACAATTAAGACATGGTAATCCCCTATGATGAGATCTAATATAATGAAATCACTTCCATAATGAGATTTACTATGAGGAGCCATTCAATTGGAAGAAAGCATACTTGAAGGTGCAGCCTGCTTCAAAAAATATAGACAATCAAAGATTGCTTGTTCATTGCTGGGTCTGACATCTACATCTGGATCCTCATTGGGGTCCCAGTTCTTTTGTTCTTTTGACTCAAGCTAGCTGTCTGGCCATCCAAAACACATTCTGTCCATTGGTCCTACAGTGGTGGTTTGTTTGCTGCTGTGAAACTAGAAATTATGGTACCAGTATTTTAAATGCCTATAGGGCCATCTGTGGTGGACAGATTGTAGTGGAACATCCAGACTAAGTATAGGAAAAAAGAGAATGCAACCACTTCTTAAAGATTAGCTTCTGAATCCCTCATGAATAGCAGCAGCAGATTGCCTCATATCGAGGTGGAAGATAAGCCTGACAGGTTAGAAGCACTGAAGAGTCTCCTGGGGAAGAGGTGTCTCCTCAAAGTAGAATTGATCTCACAGATGTAGTTGATTTTATTCTTTCTTATGAGATACATGTGTCTATACATGTGGTTGGAAAAGATATCTGCAATGCAGAAATCATTGTTCTTGCAAAATTCTAATATGTAATATTCAATGTAATTTGTTTCACTAAGGACTTATTTTCCAACTACCAGTCTTTCCTCTTTGTTTCCAACTTTGAGTCTGGGTCAATTCCACAGCACAAAACCACTACCAACAATGCCAAAGATACTGATTTTTGTTAATTCCATTTCATTTGTTTTTACTACTATTTTCCAAGATTCATTCTTTGTACATTGCACATTCCAATTATTAGTGAATCTTTACAGCTCTTTCTTTCCATTTTGAGTCAAGCCCTATGAGCAAATGGAGGCCCTGAAAGCTTTGCTCCATCCACACCATTCAGGTAAACTGTACTTTAAGGAGGCAGTCCTTCCTAAGTCATATTTTGACTGCCTTCCAATCTGAGGGGATCATCTTGAGGCACTATATCTGACAATGTTTCCCTGATATATAGACTCCTTCTTCCTAGTCTGTTCTTATAAACTCAAATTACCAATAATAAAAAATATTTAAATATGTTCATGGACTAATACAAAATAAATTACTAAGATTATCTAAGATATTTTGTGACTAAAGAGTAGAAAATTTTTTTCAAAAGGCAACATTTTGAGTACCTTTGTAGACAAAACCACAATGTTTTGTTTTGTTTTTTTCATTCATTAGGTTTAGGTGGGATTTTAAAAAATATCTGTATAGTTTACATTTATTTAGTTTTTAATTTCAGTAATATTATAAAGACATATATAAACAAGCTACCATTTGATTTTCAATGGACATTCTCCCCACTGAAATTCCAAATATCCCATTTGTTTTAAAAATTATATTCCACATTCTCATTTTGATCAATCCCCATCTTCATCACTAGAGCAAAGTTAACATTAGGAATTAATATAGACCCCAAGATCAACGTTTCCTGAAAAACCCAAAACTCTCCCAAGTTTCCACATAACTTCAGTATACTAAATACTACTTTATCCTTCTTTCCTCACTAGTGGGATAGTAGAAGCATGGTCACACACCAACACTGGCTCATAGTACCTGTATCTGTGCCCGGGGACTTCACCAGCTGGAGGAGAAGCTTGGTAAAGAACACAGAGAGGATGTGCTGGCCTTTTATCTCTGCTGAAAGAAATGACTGGCTCACAGTTCCGCCAGATCACAAGAAGAGTGTTGTGATCACATGATATTACTTATTTCTACCCAGAAAGTGTACATTAGAGGCAGTATTTTCTCATATGCTCTCAAATTCTCTAACATTCAAGAGTCATAGAGCAAGCACTAAAGTGCAACATTTTGAGGACATTTAGTGGATCAATACAAACCAGAGTATCAGCAGTTACCATAAATCTTGAAATACAGTGGCCATGAGCAGAATCTTAGGGGCTTACAAGGTAATTATCATTGAGATTTTTTATTCACTATAAAAATGAAACATGAAGATTCTAGTTGGCATGATGAACACATTTTCCTGCTATAGAATGAGGGTAGATCGCAACTGTCATATACAAGAGCATTTCAAAGTGTTCATGGAAATATCAAACTAAAGGTAATGGAGTTTTTCCATTACCTTTTTAAAGCCCCTTTGTGTATAATAACAGATGAATGTGAAAATGTGCATAAATGATTACCTATATTTTTTATAAACATCCCACTGTATCTTGATTACTTAATGTTGTTGTTGTTAACTACCGTGGAGTTGGTTCCAACTCATACCGACCCTGCACAGGGTTTCCGAGGCTGTAAATCTTTATGGGAGCAGAAAGCCCCATCTTTCTTCCGCAGAACAGCTGGTAGTTTCGAACTGCTGACCCTGAGGTTAGCAGCAGGATTCATAACCACTACACTATCAGAGCTCCTTTGATTACTTAATAGACTGCAATAAATACATATACCTCCAATATTGAGTTGACTGATCAGAGTAATAGCAGTTTCCTTTTTTTTTTTTTTTTCTTGTTTATCTTAAATTATCTGAGGAAATTGACTTTCTTTTCAAATAATAAAATTAAGACAGAAGCAGAAATCCAAAGGCTTTAATTATTGATTGGGTTTGAATGTAGCCTTTTAAAATATTCAAATCAAAATAATCTGTTCCACAAATTGTAATGACAATTGTCACAGCATTCTTTAAGAATAAGTATTTGTTTAAGTCAATGAGCTGTCACATGACTTATTGAACCCTAGAAATAGTTGATAAACAAGAACACAAACATGTTTTGTTTTTACTGTATAAACCACATTGACCAAAAGGCCCCATTTATAGTAACAACGTATTAAGGTAAATAAAAAGTATTGCTACAAAATCATAGAAGGCTTTACTAAACAAAAACATCAAAATGTCAAAAAGTGAAGCTATTGTTCCTCAGCTTACACTTCGTCTATGTCTATTCACTTTTTCTCTAAAAAGGCATCTTGATGAGATGAAAACACGCTTATTTGTAATAAACCTATGCATATATGAAACTTTTAGCAATAATTCTTTACTTTCCTTCTAATTATATTCCTTGGGTGGGATTGGGTGGGGTGGGTGGAAGGATTGAAGGAAGGTAGAGATGTTTTAATCATAATACCTTGCAGGAGGTTTTGTAAATTCAGTTGTATATCCAGAGAGAGAGACTGTGATACTTATGAAAGTTTAATTATACTCAAAGTAACCAAGGGAGAAAACAGGTGTGATACAGTGCAGATCAGGGGGCTATACCCGGGGGACAAGGGTAACAACAAGCTTGAATTTTCCAAGTCATTTATGTATGTCAAGCATGATAGAAATAACTAGATTTTTCCAGGTTCCTAGAAAAAAAATTTTTTTAAAAATAACTTCACAGCCTCAAAGGCATAGTTGATGGCCTCTACTTGTTCTGCAGTGCAGTTCTAAATTTGAGGCTATTATAAATTCTGCTACTACAAACAAGTTTGGAAACAATGTGGAAAAAGTTCTGTTTGACAGACACCTAGGAATGGATTACCGAGTCATAGATTATGCATTTGTTCCATTTTGCTAGCTATTGCTAAACAATTTTTCAAAATGGTTGTACTAAATTAGATTCTCTATAAGGAGCTCTGGTAGCGTAGTGGTTACGAATCGGGCTGCGAACCTTAAGGTCAGCGGTTCGAAACTACCAGCCGCTCCACGGGAGAAAGATGAGGCTTTCTACTCCCGTAAAGATTTACACCCTCGGAAACCCTATACAGGGTCGCTATGGGTCGGAACCGACTCGACGGCACTTAACAACAACAACAACAACAATAGTAGTGTATGAGAATCTCTAGCTGTTCTACCTTCTTCTTTCTATTATGGGACTTCAAAAAGCTCATGGAAAATGGAATGAAAAGATGATGAAATTTTTATATAAATTTTTAAAGTTCCCTCATATTTTAAGTTTTCTGGGTTTCCTCCATACTTTTATTCCTTCTGATGGATGTATGGAACCCTGGTGGTACCATAGGTAAGAACTAGATTGCTAAACATATGGTTAGCTTTCAAATAGACCAGCCACTCCCAGAAAAAAATAGGCTATCTTCTACTGTAAAGATTTAAACCTCAAAAACTCTATGCAGCGAAGCTATTATTCGCAATCACGTAGGTGGTAGTGATTTTGATTTGGGGGTTTTGATGGGTATTTAAAATAACCAAGCCAAAGCCACTGCCATCCAGCTGATTCCAACTCCTAGCACACCATAGGGTACAGTTGAACTGTTCCATAGAGTTTCCAAAGATGTAAATATTTATAGCAGACTGCCTCATGTATTCTGCACAGAGCAGTTGCTGGATTCAAACCACCAACTATTTGGTTAGCAACACAATGCTTAAGTCATCACACCACCATGGATTCAAAACAGGTGTATTATGATATGTAATTCTGTGTGTCCTTTAGCGTACTAGTACTAGAATGTTTTGGTTACTATGGTTTTATAGTAGGCTTTGGGATCAGAAATGAGAGGCCATCTACTTTGTTCTTGCTTAGTAGTTCTTTGCTTTTCCAGGGTTTCTCTCCTTTCCATATGAATTTGCTTATTGGTTTTTCCATCTCTTTAAATAATGGTTTTGGAATCTGGATAAGGATTACATTATATCTGTAGTTTGCTTTGAGTAGTAACATTTTATTAATATTAAGTCTTCCTATCTGTGAGCATGGTTTATTTCTATATATCTGGGTCTCTTTTCATTTCTTGTAGTACTGTTTTGTAGTTTTTGTTGTATAGATCAGTTCTTTCTCTTGTTAGATTTATTCCCAAGTATTTAACCTTTTGGTTGGCTCTTGTAAATGATAAAACTATCCTGATTGCTTTTTTCAGTATTTCTTTGTTAGTGTAAAGGAATCCAACTGATTTTTTTATATTGGACCTGTCACCTTGCCACTGCTGAATCTTTCAATTAAATACAATAATTTTCCTGTTGTGTATTTTTTATTTTCTATGTATGGGAATCATAATGGCAAATAGAGTTTACTTTCTCTTAACCTATTTGGATGAAATGGATAAATCCTACCAACTTCTTTTGTCACAAATTGATCAACATGTAATTAAGATTTATTGATAATTACTGGCATTGGAATACCAAGGATGGAAATAAGAAGGATCATTAGTTTGAAAATACTTGGCCTTGGTGCTAGAAATGATGCTGGAGAATTATGTAAGACCAATGACTTAATAATTGCAAATTAGTATACAACATAAAAAATGGCTATTCACATTTTCCTCACCAGATGGAATACACAGAAATCAAATTGACTATATACATCTGTGGGAAGAAATAGTGGAAGATCTCAGTATAAACAGTCAAAACAAGACTGGAGGCAGACAGTGAAACAGACCATCAATTGTCCACATGTAAGTTCAGGCTGAAGCTGAAGAATACTAAAGTCAACAACAGCCAAAAGTTGACCTTCAATGTAGCCTACCTGAATTTAGAGACCATCTCAAGAACAAATTTGATGTTTTAAAATGACTAAGGAGCTCTGGTAGCGTAGTGGTTACGAATCGGGCTGCGAACCTTAAGGTCAGCAGTTCGAAACTACCAGCCACTCCGCGGGAGAAAGATGAGGCTTTCTACTCCCGTAAAGATTTACACCCTCGGAAACCCTGTACAGGGTCGCTATGGGTCGGAACCGACTCGACGGCACTTAACAACAACAACAACAACAAAGACCAGAGAGTTGTAGGATGACATCAAACAGAAAGAAAGGAAAAGTTCATAAAAAAGACAGGAAAGAAATAAAAGACCACAATGGATGTCAGCAGAGACTCTGAAATTTTTCCTCTGATGTTGAGATGCTAAAAGTGAATACAAGAAATGAGGACTTAAAAGAGAAGAACAGAACATTTGAAAGGGCAGGTTGAGAAGACTAAGTCATGTATTATCATGAACTGTTCAATGGCCTGGCATTAGAACACCAAAAATGAAGAACATGCTCAGCATTTCTCAAACTGAAAGTATTGAAATAAAAAATTTATCCCTGACTTGAAATATTGAAGTATTCTATGGACAAAATATTGAATGATGAAGAAACCCTCAAAAGAAAATGGAAACAATATACAGTGTCACTGTACCAAAAAGCTATGATCAATACTGAAGGCAATTTTGAAAAACAGGTCTCTAGGAATTTTGAAATATAAACTGAAATCTTTCAACAAACTGATAAAGTATCTGTTACCCAAGAAAGTTATAGAGGCAAGTAAGAGGTAAATGCTCTGTCCTAGATGGATAAAGTTGTTGCTGTTCTGCAGAGTGTCTAGGTCATGATACTAGATCAAGAAGGAGTTCTTTTGGCCCCAGAGGGCAGCTGAGGACTGGGCAACTGGTTATGGGAGTTCCTGTCTGTTGAACAGTGGATGAGAGCTGGCTGTCTAAGCAGAACTGCATATTATGTTGGTCTGATGAGGCAGAATTTGAGGACTCCAACAGTGATGGTGTGCACCTAGCACTTGATACATGAGGGCTCACCTCCAACCACAGGTGGAGCAAAGGCAGTGTGACAGATGTGTGTGGGTCAGTAGGGGTTTGTTGTGCTACTAGTCACCTGGATGATGTGGAGAACAGAGAATTGTATTTTTCTGGTTGCCAGCCACTGGTGTGTCAGCCTGTGCTGTCTTGGGAGAGTTGAACATATTATATGATTGTTGTTCTTATCAAAGGTGGTGGTGCTGCAGATAGGTGTTGGACTGCTAAGTACATAGTTCAAACCTACCATGTGCTCCTTGGGAGAAAGATGATATCTGTTGTCATAAAAATGTATGATTCCGGAAACCATAGACAGATTTTCTATGAGTCAAAATCAACTAAATGAAATTGGGTTTTGGTGGTCTTGATCAAATGCTATTTGCAACAGTTTAAAATGGCTGTGCATTACCATCGTTGTTAAGTGCTGTTGAGGGAGTTTCAAATCATAGCAACCCTGTATCGGGCTTCAAGGTTTTGAATCTTTGTGGAAGCAGAAAACCTTATCATGCCATGCTGTCAATTTACTCATTCATCTGTCTCCTCTTTTGTCATTTTGTTCAGTTTCTTCTCCTAGTGGGTATTCAATCCAATTCTCTATCCTTGTCTCAGAAGAGTTCCTGGTATATCAATCATATCTGTTTCATTTGGTTTCTTATGGCTTTATTGTAGATGGTCTGTATGCATCTACCCAGTCCACCATCTTGCCATAAGCCAGAATGTATTAAATTCTTCAACACAAATATAAACCTTGACACAATGTAAAGATCTTAAGGTATAAAAAAAAAAAGAAGACTATCTCTTCCCATTTGCATAATGCCAAATTTCTAAAAAGGATAAAAACAAAAATGAAATAAAAACAAACAGAAAAACTAAAGCAGAATAAATCCAGAATTTTACAGAAAGAGTTATGCTTCACAATCAGATTTTTTTTTTTTTTTTT
>NW_006409043.1:628519-630565 GCF_000296735.1 Chrysochloris asiatica | reverse complement strand
TAAATGTGAGTGACAAAACTGAATAGTGGAAACCACAAAAAGTACTATCAAAAAATGGGGGAAAAATGGGGCTATGTTAGAATTAGAAAGTGTCCACAATTAGAAAATAGAAAAGAGAATATAGAGTACATCCTAATAATAAATATTTACTATAGAAATTCTAAATTTATAGAGGACTCCTGCACATCAATAAGTATGAGACAAAAGCCAACAGACAAATAGGCACAAGACAATTTAACATATAAAATAACAGAATGACCAACAAAAGCATTTTGAATGTCATTATTCAACAGAGAAATGTAAATTAAAGTAATTACATATCATAATATATGCATCTTGATGCCCTGATGGTGCAGTGGGTTAAGCATTAGGTTGCTAACTTAACAGTCAATGGTTTGAATCCACCAACTGCTCTGTGTGCAACAGATGAGACAGTTAGTCTACTGTAAAGATTTGTTGTTGTTGTTGTTAAGTGCCGTGGAGTCGGTTTTGACTCATAGCGACCCTGTGCAGGGTTTTCGAGGCTGTAAATCTTTACGGGAGCAGGAAGCCTTATCTTTCTCCAGCGGAACGGCTGGTAGTTTCAAACTGCTGACCTTGCGGTTCGCAGCCCGATTCGTAACCACTACACAACCAGAATTCCTTGGAAACTCTATGGAACAGTTCAACTCTGTCCAGTAGGTATGCTATGAGTTGGAATTGACTGAATGGCAGTGGTCTTGTCCTGCTTATTTTATACATCTATCAAAACCCCCACACCAAAATCACTGCCTGTCACCTTATTCCAACTCATAGTTATGCTGCATAGAGGTTTTGAGGTTTAAATACTTACAGGAGAAGACAGCTTTATTTTTCTTTTTTGGAGTGGCTGGTGGATTTGAAAGCCAACCTTTTGTTCATCCTAGGGTGGTACCAAGTTTCCATTCATCCATCAGAATGAATAAAAGGATGGAGGAAAACTAGAAATGAGGGGGCTTCAAAAATTTATACAAAAAAATCATTCTTTTTAAATTCCATTTTCCATGAATTTTTGAAGTCCCCTCATTTGAGGAAGAAAATAGAACAACAGAAATTCTCTTAAACTACTATGGAAAATCTAATTTGGTACAACCATTTTGAAAAACTATATAGCAATAGCTAGCAAAATGCAACAAATGCATAATCTATGACTGGGTAATCCATTCCAAGGTGTATATCAAACCAAAATGTTTCCATATGGTTTCCAAACTTTTTTGCAGTAACAGTATTTGTAATAGTCTCAAATTCATAGCTGCCCTCTGGAGCTAGGTACCTAACAAATACAGATAAGCACTAGGCCTTTGAAGTTGTGAAGTTATTCAAAATAAACAGTCTCCAGGAATCTGGAAAAACCTAGTTACTTCTTTCCTTGTTGTACCGAAGTGAATCCTGCAATTCGGGCTTGTTGCTCCCCTTGTCCTCAGGGTACTGCCCCTTGATCTGACCTGTATGGCACCTGTGTTATCCCTAGGTTACTGTGAGTACAATCAAACGTTTCTAAGTATCACAGTCTCTCTCTCTGGATCTGCATCTGAACTTATAAAACATCGTACGAGGTAGTATTATTAATACAGCTATACCCTCCTTCAATCCCTCCACCCACCTGAACCCCACTCAAGGAGTATACTAGAAGGTAAGCAATAAAGTATTGCTACTAAGGTTCATTCATGCAAATGTTTATTCCAAATACTCGTGGCTTAGTCTCATCAAGATGCCTTAAAGAACAAACAAACGAAGTGTATAGACATAAATGAAGTGTAAGTTGAGAAACAATAGCTTCACATTTTGACATTTTGATTTTTTTTTAAGTAAGAATTTCTATGATTTTATAGTAATATTTTTGACTTGTTGTTACTCTAATTATATATGTTGTTAAAGCCTTAAGACAATGAGTCCTTTTGGTCAATGTGGTTGATACAGTAAAAAACAAAACACATTTTTGTTCCTGTTTTTCATCTATTTATAAGTCACATGACTGTTCATTGAATTAAACAAATAATAATTCTAAAAGAATGCTGTGATAGTTGT
>NW_006409043.1:625574-626863 GCF_000296735.1 Chrysochloris asiatica | reverse complement strand
TACTCCTTTGACCTAAAGCCATGGAGTTAATAAGTAAGAACAAATACAAACTTCTCCCATATATACATTAGCTTTTAAGTTTCTTCTATGAGCTTCTTGTCTTTTATTTTTTTATGATAATCCCATACAACTTTATAGTTCATGTATTTCACTTTAAACAGCATCATTTTCTCAGTATAAAAATATTTTGAACTGCATTTTATAGGATGTATAATATTTCATTCTATGATTATAACCTTGTTTTAGTAAAACATTTTTTTGTTGTAGAATTTAGGTTGTTTCTCATACAAATATAATTACCTTTTTAAAACTTCAATAATTTTAATAAATTTATAGTGTTGATTATCAATTCCATAGATTATTATTATTAGTAATTGTCACATTTGTAAAATGTGATACCTAGAATATTCCTTTTTAATATTTTCAATAATTTTGATTATTATTGTTTTGCTTTTGTTGAGTGCTGTCGAGTTGGTTCTGACCCATAGAGACCATGCATAGGGTTTTCAAGGAGTGGCTGGTGAACTTGAACCCTGATCCTTTGGTTCAAACCAGCTTTGCAGTCCTGTGCATTAACCTGCAATGCCACATCAGAACTCGTTTTTTGATTATAGAGCAGATTACATGTGTGTATTTAAATTGGCAAGTTTTTTTTTTTCTTTCCTTCTCCTTTTTTGTTTTTTTTTTTTAATTGTCTATATTTTTGCACTATTATTTTCAGGGTTTGTGGAGTGATTTGAGAACGTACTTCATAACATGAATTTCAAAAGGTATATAAACCATGAGGACTCCTGATGTGACAGTTAGGGTGAGCTCTGGGCTGGGAACCACAAGGTTAGCAGTTTAATCCCAGTAACTACTCCTTGGAAACCCTATACACAGCTGCTATTAGTCAGAACCATCTTGATGGTGTTTAACAAGAACAACCTTAAAATGAATATAAAAGATGATATCCAAAAGTAGTATAATGGTGGCTATAGGAAGAGATATCTTAATATATTACACATAAGAATAATTGTGTTATGATTTTAAGTGCCATGGAGTCAGTTCAGATTCACAGTGACCCTGGCGGTTTCTGAGGAGTGAATGGTGAGTTTGAACTGCTAACCTTGCAGTTCACACAGAGCTTGTGTCCAATGCTTACCTTACAGCAGGTTTCCAATTGTGTTATTGAACTATGAATTGTTTATACTTGAACAATTTTTTAAAATATGCCAATGTACATAGATTAATTTTATAGTCAGAAAAAATACAATTGTGTTATATGAATTTTAGCTGATTATTTTTGT
>NW_006409043.1:622180-623559 GCF_000296735.1 Chrysochloris asiatica | reverse complement strand
CTGTCTTCTCCTGCTGGCAGTCCCAGCGTTCACATGTATATGTGAGTATCAGGCCATATGGTTTAATGACAACGATGACTCAGGGTGGAACCTGAGATACTCTAATTGCTGAAGTGCTGTTGAGTTAACTATAAGGTTCTATAAAAATAGTGATTATGGTAGTGGTGATGATGATAATGCTTTTATTGTTTTGCTATCATCCAGTTTTTATAACCCACAGGTCCACAGCCATGATTTTATGAAAATTACACTGATAATACAGTGTGCATTTCAGATTGATTCTAACTTAATTTTGGTGTAACGTGGGGTTTTCTATATGATGAGATATGTGCAAATCTGTATTTGATTTTTGAATTCATTATTTACTGCAATGTGCTTAAACCACACTGGAGAATGAACACAATATATTTTGTAGGGGACTAAAATTGTGCCCATCGACCTGATAGATCTTATAGTAACCCATTGCCATTAAGTCTATTCTGACTCATAGAGACTATATATAGGGGTTATGAGACAATAACTATCCTTTTTATGAACAGGAATTGGGATTTCTTTTTATTTACTTAGGTTATTTGAAAGCACCTTTAAATTGTGGTATTATACATACAAGAAAGCATTTGCCATTTCTACCTTTTCTTACGTGTACAAGCCAACCACACTGACTGCACTCCCATGCTTCACAACCATCACCACTATCCATTTCCAATTTTTTTTCTCTCTCCTTTCTTCCCCCTCCCCTTTCTTTCCTTTCCCTTCCTCATTTGTTGCAAAGTTCCCAATGGTTTGTTCTAATGAATAAATAAATATACAATATTTCCCTTCCAATACATTAAAATAAATATTTTAAAAAGTAATTTCCTATTTTCCCATCTTCCCTTATTTTAAAACTGCCTTCCCTGTCACCCAAATAAGCACATGTCTACACTGCACAGTATCCCAGTGTGATACTGTAGAGTAAACACTGGACCACAAGGTTGGTTTGAAATGCAAGGTCAGCAGTTTAAACAAACCAGCAGCTCCTAGAAAACCCTATACAGCGAAGCTATGCATCAGAACCAACTCAACAGCACTTAACAACAACAATAACAATGGATAATGACCCTGAGCATTACTTCATATTTTTGATGGTAAACGAAATGTCTTTTTTGGTCATCTGTTCATGTCCTGTGACAATTATGAAATTGGATTGTCTTCTTGTTGAGCTGTTGACATACTATGCCCTTGACAGTTTTTTCTAATCTATGGGTTCTTTTTCTAATGCTATGGCAAAATATTTAGATGAATATAGTGTCTATTATAATTTTTAGGAGTCCTAGTCATCTATTTTGTCTTCTGCTGCTTGTGTGTATTTGATAGTGTATTTATGACAAGTATCAGAG
>NW_006409043.1:615823-617092 GCF_000296735.1 Chrysochloris asiatica | reverse complement strand
AGGAGTTGTGATAAAGGGCATCCTTGTCTGGTTCCTGTTAACAAGGGAAACAGTTACAGTTTCTCCCACTGATAATGATGTTGCTTTTGTATATATGCCCTGAACTATGCCTAGACATTTCTATTCTAATATTATTTTATTGAATGTTTTTACAGGCATGGACATTGGATTTTGTCAAAAGTCTTTTCTGCAATGATGAATATGATCATGTGTTTTTTTGTTTTTCTAATATTGAACCATCTCTGCATATCTGGTATTAATCCTAATTGGTAATGATGTATTATTTATTTATTGTGTTTTTAATCCTATTGGCTAGGATTTTGTTGAGAACTTTTACATCTATATTCATGAGGGATTAGGGTCTATGATTTTCTTTTTAGTTATGTCTTTTCCTAGTTTGGGTATTAGGGTTATGCTTGTTTCATAAAATGAAGTCAGGAGCTGTCCATTCTAGTTGGTTTTTTGTTTTCAACTTTTTATTGTGAATTGAGTGCAAGCAAATCATCAGTTTTACATCCAACAATTCATACACTTTGTTTCATCTTAATAATTATAATCCCATACATCTAATAGCAGTCAACCCAGTTCTTCCCTGTGGTTCCAATTTCTATTCCACTGTTCTTCTCAATCCCCATGAACCTTATCCCAGGTAAATGTTAAACTTTAGATCTTGAATGATTGACGATTGCCTGATGTGCAAACTCCACTAGTATTGTTGTCGCCTTGTATACCTATGTGTACTGCTTGATTGAAAACTGGACCATCAGGGTGGCTGTACCAGACCTGAAGGGTGGCTGGCAGCTATATTATCAGGTTCTTCCAGTCTCTTTCTGACCAGTAAGCCTGGTCTTTGTATTATAACTATGAGTTTTGTTCCACAGTATCTCCCATTCTATTTAAACCTTTTAATGTGACCTCTTTCAGAGCAGTTGTTAGTGGCAGCTGGGCACCATCTAGTTCTATTGGTCTCAGAGTCACAGAGACTACTATTCATGTATTCATGTAGTTCATTAGTCAATTTGACTACTTGATTATACATATATTCAATTTTCATCATTCTTTTTGCACACAGAGAGACCAAAGTTGCATCTTAGATGGCTACTCATGAGTTTGGTTTTTTTTTTTTGTCCTTTTTTGTCAAGGATGTTAGTATTATTTACCCTCTTCACGCTATACCTAGATCCCTGTATCCTAGAGCCCTGTTGTTCCAAGTTTGAGTATGCATCACTATTTACCTCTGTCCCACTAGGCCATGAAAACCTGTTTCAG
>NW_006409043.1:610708-614012 GCF_000296735.1 Chrysochloris asiatica | reverse complement strand
GAGCGTCCCGGACTAGAAAGCAAAAGATTTCTTGCTTCTGCCACAAATTCCCCCAGCTGTGAGCCTTCCAATCTTCTAAATACTCCTTTATATGTGGTTCAGAGTTCTGCAACCAGCCCCTGAGCCTGCTTGGTCGGGTATTCTGTGTTGTTGTTGGCGGAGCTCCTGTACTGCACGTCCACCTGATCTGCCATCTTGTTTGTTCCTACTCATGAGCTTTTGAAGATTCCAGATTCTACTCAACAAAGTAGGATGTAGAATATTGTCTTTGTGGACTACCTTATGCCAGTTGACCATGGTGTTCCCTGAGACTATCATTCTGAGACCATAGACCTAACAAATAACTGCACCAAGATATTTGGTAATGTCTGTGAAATTTTCATTTTTTCACCTGTATACTCCTCTACATTCATAGGTATGTTTGCAATAAAGGTAAATAACCATGTACAAATATCATTTGTCATATCCTTACATATTTGTAGATGTACTCCCACTGTCTTTCCCAGACCCGTTCAGCCTGTGCACCTGTCCATGGATCTATTTGTAGAACACTTTGTTGTAGGGTTATGCACATAACAGTGTTAACATCTATGTGCTTTAACCATTGCATTCCTCCTGTTTCTTCATTGTCATCATTATTTTATCAACTTCTTGTATATTGCCTTCCCTATCCTTAAGGTCTGTGGTTCGAAACTACCAGCCGCTCCGCGGGAGAAAGATGAGGCTTTCTACTCCCGTAAAGATTTACACCCTCGGAAACCCTGTACAGGGTCGCTGTGGGTCGGAACCGACTCGATGGCACTTAACAACACAACAACATCACTTTCTCTTATTGTGTCACCTGACATGGGAGAACAACCATGCATATATAGCCCAGTCATAACCATAACTCTGTAGTACCATGCACTGACCAAGTTAATGTGAGTCTACACTTTAGTTACGTGTACCCTCTACTCTACCTTCCTTAACACCTTTGTAACCATCAAATGTTGTATCAGGAAAACGTTTTCTTGAGTTTTTACAATTGTGGTTTCATACAGTATTTGTCCTTTTGTGATTGCCTAATTTCACTCAGCATAATGTCCCCCAAGTTAATAATTGTTATGAGGAATTTTGCAGATTCATTGTTATTCTTCAGCATTGTGTAGTGTTCCATTGTGTGCATGTACCAATGGTTTTTTTAATCCATGTTTTGGCTGATGGGCAGTTAGGCTGTCTCCATCTTTTTGCTATTGTGTGATGAGCATGTTGTTGTTGTTGTTGTTAAGTGCCATAGAGTCGGTTCCGACCCATAGCAACTCTGTACAGGGTTTCCCAGGGTGTAAATCTTTACGGGAGTAGAAAGCCTCATCTTTCTCCCGCAGAGCGGCTGGTAGTTTCGAACCGCTGACCTTAAGGTTCGCAGCTCGATTAGTAACCACTACGCTACCAGGTGTGAATATATCTATTTTGTGCCATGGCTCTTATTTCTTTTGGATATATACCAAGTATGAATAGAAATTGTTGCTTTTGAGATCTTGTGGTCTTATATTTATATTTAATTGATGATTGCTTTTAGACACTCACCAACTACATTCTGGTGGGATTGATTAGACAATAGAAGTGTATTCACAGTTCTTTGTTTGCTGTTCCTACAGATCAATTTAGGACAGGTTTGGCTACAACTGTTTAAAGTTGTTTATCACGTGTATGTTGTTGTTATGTGCCATTGAGTTGGTTCTGACTCATAGTGGCACTATATAGGGTTTCTGAGGAGCAGCTGGTGGGCTTGAACCATCAACCTAGTGGTTCTCAGTCCAGTGCTAATCCTACAGTACCACACCAGGAGTCTCATCAGGTGTATAGCAGCTCTTGCCCAGTGCATGGGACTTCAGAATTATGGCTGTGGCTGGGCTGTATATGCATAACTGTTCTTCTTTGCCAGGTGAGGCAAGAAGAGAAAACACATACATGAAACAGAGAGAAAAGAAACAAGCAAAAAACAGTAGAAAATGAAAATATTAAAGATAAATAAAATAAAATGGCAGCTAGAAAATAATAATCAACTACAGAATAGAGGGTGATCAAATAAAAAATAAAATAAAAACCACTGAAGAGAAACATGAGCAAGAAAACAAAAAGAAAGAAAAGAACTGAACACAATTAAGTATAGAGGTGAGTGAAATAGAGACCAGAGAATAGTAAAGAAAAATCAACAACAAAAAAGAAAGAAAGAAGAAGCAGAGTGGAGTGTGGCAAGAAACAGAACAAAAGAAGCAAAAACTGAAGTAGAACTATAAAGGATAAAAAGCAAGGGAAGATAAAGAGAGGAAGAAGAGAGAGAAGGAATATACAAACAAAAATATGTAAAGGATAAAACAAGGGCAGATGCCAGACCCAAAGAGTAGAAAACTTTGGGGGCTCCTGCCAGCCAAGGAGCTCAAATGGCGATTGAGCAAGGGATGCGATGCTGGTGCTTGACTCTAAATGGAGTTCCTATAGGCTTAGGAGTTTTCTGTTCTGAGTGTCCAATCTGGAAGTAGTTCATGAAGACTGTAAAGAAGCTGGGATCAAGGATTTTTTGTCCCAGATTGAAACCAATGATGACTGTTCCCAGTAATCCAGAGTTTACTCACCAGGGAGCCTGTAAAGCCAATCATGAAAGTTTAAAATGGTCTTGCTGCATCTGGTCAACTGGCAGAGTTCATCTGTATGGCTCTGATTTTTAGTTGTGTCTGTTCTGTTTCCTCTCATAGTAAGCATATAATCCCCTTCTCTATCCCTTCATCATAATAAGCTCATGGAAGTGTATGCACAGCATCTGTTTTATCTGGTTTTCTGACTCTTTATTGTAGCATTGCTGCCTCCTCCATTCTTTTTTTATATTCTGGAATAATTTGAGAAAAATTAGGGTCAGCTCTTCTCTTAATGGTTGGTAGGATTCACTGGTGAATTCATTGGACCTGGACTTTTTTTGTTAGGAGTTTTTAAATGATTTGCGATGTCTTCTTTTGTTATACATCTGATCAGCTTTTCTACTTCACTCTGTCTTAGTTTAGGTATGTCATGTGTCTCTACATATGTGTCTATTCTAGATTTTCAAATATGTTGGAGTATAAATTTTCATAGTATTCTGTTTTTACCATTTTCCGCTTGTTGTATTGTAATGTCACCCATATCATTTTTGTATTCTTTTTTTGTTATTGTTAGATTTGCCAAAGGTTTTTCAATTTTATAATCCTTTCAAAGTACCAACTTCTTGTCCATAGACGCCTTCAATATTGCAAATTGAGGCTTAATTGTTTATTCAGTTCCCCTAACTTGA
>NW_006409043.1:605826-609508 GCF_000296735.1 Chrysochloris asiatica | reverse complement strand
CTGTCATCACAGTCAACTCTACTTTGAGGAGGCAGTCTTCCCTAGTCATATTTTGAGTGCCTTCAAACCTGAGAGGCTCATCATCTGATACTGCGTCTGACAATATTCTAGTGCTAATCATCATGTTTCAATATTCAATGTCTGGTTCTAATCTGATAATGTTTTACTTCTATTCACAAGATTTTCTGTGACTAAATATTTGGAAGAAGTCTGTGTGTCCTTCTTCCTAGTCTGTCTTCTTCTGGAAGTTCATCTGAAACCTATCCACCATGTGTGACCCTGCTAGTATTTAAAATATCATTAGTATAGCTTCTATAATCACAACAACACACAAGCCACCACTGTATGACAAACTTACAGATGGGTGATGGAGATATATGTATTTTCTTCATTTAAAAAATTAATATGCAATCCCAGGTTAGTCTGGTTATAATATCCCTGGTAATGTAACTCTCTTTTACCAATGAATTTCAGACTTTCAATCTTACAAACATCAGAATAATGGCACTCAGGAACATGGAAACTCCAGCATTCATGTAGAAAATACCTGCTTTTCCAAGATTCAATCAAACCCAGGTATGAAATAAAATATAAGCATTTGTGACTATAAATGATGTAACTAGTCATTATGAGGCAATATCTATTGAATTGTCAGACTAGTGATAAAAAGTTAGGTATTGGAGATGGTTGTAGTGAATATGGCCGCAAGACATATATCCCATTGCAGAATCCTGACTGATCTTAAGAGATAAAGGTACGAACAATTTTTCATCTGCCCATTTCCCTTTCTCTGTCTGCACACCACCACTCTGGTGACTAGAGGGAGTGGACACTCCTTCCACCCCCAAATAGTTCTACTGTGCAAGCACACAGATATGCTCCACTGTGAACTGTCTTCCAGTAGGAGACAAACCTAGACTATTTTTCTACATTTTTTTTTGCCCCCCTTTTAAAGTAGAGTAAGCTCTTTCACTCCTTATGTTAGCCAAGAAGAGACCACAATTCCAGTCATATACCCTAGTTACAAGCATACCCTATAAAATTCCACCATCCAGGCAAGAGCCAATATCAGCTGCTATACACCCAATAGACAGCCAACACCTGATACAGTTATTTGAGTAGAGTAATAAGAAAAGTGAAGAGGGAAGCCCATCTCCTGATCACATCTACCTGGAGGCAATCAGAAACCATAATAAGACATCAATATACATTCACCTAATTACTGAAGATACCCAAGAAACAGCTGACCATATAAGCACATGTCCAGAAACAAGACAGAATACCTGAGACAAATGAGCTGGAGGTAGACCTAGACTTCACATTGAAAGAAGAGAAGGCCTTGGAACTGACTTCTGAAGGAATTCAGAAGGATGATATTGAGATGCATGTAAATGCTCCACAGAGGGGTTGAGAAAAATAAGGAGGAAGTCAGAAAGTGCTGCAGAAAAAATCAAATAGGATAGATACAGCATAGGAAACAATTCAAAATGGGCAAAATGAGGTCCAAACAATTAATAATAAAATATCAGAAATGTGCAATACCCTGAAAGGGCAAAGGAGTAGAATTGAAGAGATATAAGCCAGAACTAGCTAGCATGAAGACAAATCTCTCAATACTGCTAAGATAGAAGAGCAAGCAGAAAAAAGAGTGAAAAATTCTGAAGAAAGTCTAAGATTCATGTGGGACAACATGACAAAGAATAACTAAAGTATTATTGGCATTCTGGAATAGGAAGAATCACACAAGTCCACAGAGGAGATAGTTGAAGAGCTTCTGGAAGAAAATTTCCCTAACATCCTTAAAAAAAAAAAAAAAAAAAAAAAAAAAAGCAGTCAAGAATCTGAACGAACCCCAGGAAGGATAGAACCCAAAAGTAAATCACCAAGACATGTCATAATCAAGCTTTCCAAAATCAAAGATAAGGAAAGAATCCTGAAAGCAGCTAGAGAAAACAGAGTGTTATTTACAAAGGCAAAAAAAAAAAAAATCAGATTAAGCGCTGATCTCTCAGCAGAAACCATGAGGACAAGGAGGCAATGGGAAAGCATATATAAAATACTGAAAGAAAAAAACTGCCAATTAAGAATCATCTACCCAGCAAAGGTGTCAATCAAATATGAGGGTGTAACAAAAACATTCCCAGATAAACAGAAGCAAAGGGATTTTGCCAAAGTCAACCCAGTGCTTCAAAACATCCTAAAGGGAGTTCTTTGGGCTGAGAACCAATAAGAACAAACAACCAGAGATTGACATACATGGCAACACAACTGGAACCCAATCACCAGATAGAAGACTTGAGAACAGAACAAAACTATAAGAATGAATTCAGAGGATCTGGGAGGTCAATCTATGATAAAAGCAATTACAATGTGAAAGAAGGTAAAAACTTAGGAGCAGAGATCCAGATGGTAAGGAGGTCAGGTAGTTTGCAGGATAAAATAGACTGTCTTAAATGGAGGAGAAAGTTAATAGAATGTAGTGTAACATCAAAGAAAATTAATACTTCACAGCATAGCAAGAAAATGAAAATCCAAGAAGAACATGGAAACATTAAAACTATGAAGAAACTGACAAGAAAGAACACAAAAACATGAACACAGCACAGGAGAAGGTAAGCAGAACAAAGAAACCAGCAGCACCACACACACACACAAACATAATGACAACAATTAATTCATTCCTATTAATAATTGCTAATGTGTCAGACTGCAAAATCATTTGAACTGCAAGGCCAGTGGTTCAAGCTCACCAGCTGCTCCTTGGAAACCCTATACAGGGTCACTATAGGTTGGAATCAAGTTGATGGCACTTAACAACAACAACAACATCAGTAATTTCACTGAATGTTAACAGATTAAATCACCAAAAGTTAAGAAACAGAGAGTGGCAGAATGGATAAGAAAACAAGATCCTTCAATATGCTGCCTTCAAGAAAAACACCTTACACACAAAGACAGAAACAGACTACAAGTTAAAGGATGGGAAAAAAATATGCCAAGCTAATTGCAATAAAAAATGAGAAAGAGTGGTAATATTAATCTCAGATAAAATAAACTTTAAGGCAAAATCCAACATAATAGATAAAGATGGACATTATCTCATGATGAAAGGGTCAATGGGACAAGATGACATAACCATAATAAATATCTATGCTCCCAATGAAAGAGCTCCAAAATATATAAAGCAAACTCTAATATATTTGAAGAAAGAAATAGACCATTCTAAAACAATAGTGGGAAATTTTAATATATCACTTTCTAAAAAGGATAGAACAATCAGAAAGAAATTCTACAAAGACAGAGGAACAAAACAACACAATCAACCAATTTGAAATCATGGATGTGTACAGAGCATTCAACCCAACAACAGCACAATACACATTCTTTTCCAGTGCACATGGAACAGTCTCCAGAATAGACAATGTGCTAGGTCACAAAACAAGCCTCCTTAAATTTACAAACATCAGAATACTACAAAGCATCTTCTCAGACCACAATGCTATGAAATTAGAAATCAGCAACAGAAAGACCAAGAAAATAAGTCAAATTAATGTAAAACTGAATAACACCCTGCTTAAAAGCTACTGGTTAGTAGAAGAAATAAAATGTGAGTTCACAAAGATCCTAGAAACAAATGAGAATAAAAACACAACATACCAAAATCATTTGTTGTTGTTGTTGT
>NW_006409043.1:569519-604340 GCF_000296735.1 Chrysochloris asiatica | reverse complement strand
TGGACCAATAAACAACATTCTTATCAACGGAGAAAAGATTGAAGTTGTCAAGGACTTCATTCTTCTTGGATCAACTATTAACATTCGTGGAAGCAGCAGCCAAGAAATCAAAGGATGTATTGCATTAGGCAAATCTGCTGCACAGGAACTTTTTTAAAGTGTTGAAGAGCAAAGAGGTCAGCTTGAGGACTAAGGTACGCCTGACCCAAGCTATGGTATTTTCAATGACCTCATATGCATGCAAAAGCTGGACAGTGAAGAAGGAAAATCGTAGAAGAATTGATGCTTTTGTGTTATGGTGTTGGAGGAGAATATTGAAAGTGCTGTGGGCTGCCAAAAGAACCAACAGATCTGTGTTGGAAGAAGTGCAGTCAGAGTGCTCCTTGGAGGCCAGGATGGCCAAACTTCGTCTCTCATACTTTGGACATATTGTCAAGAGGGAACAGTCACTGGAGAAGGACATCATGCTTGGGAAGGTGGAGGGTCAGAGAAAAAGAGGAAGACCCCCAGTGAAGTAGACTGGCACAGTGGCAGCATCAATGGGCTCAAGTGTGGCAACAATTGTGAGGTTGGCCCAGGACCGGGCAGTGTTTCGTTCTGTTGTGCATAAGATTGCTATGAGTTGGTACTGACTACATGGCACCTAACAACAACAACAACAACAATAATGACTAATAGCATTGAAATGAAAATTAAGAAAGGAAACCATTTACAATAACTACCCAAAGAATGAAATATTTAAGAATAAATATAACCAGAGAAACAAAGGACCTAAACAAAGAAAATTACAAAACACTACCATAAAAAAACAAAAGAGACTTACAAAAATGGAAAAATATACCAAGCTCCTGGATAGGAAGACTTAACATTGCGAAAATGTAAATGCTATCCAAAACAATTTACACATAGATCGCAACCCCAATCCAGATTCCAATGACATTCTTTAAAGAGATGGAAAAAACAATTACAAACTTTATATGGAAAAGAAAGAGACCCAGTATAAGCAAAGCACTGCTTAAGAAGAAATAAAAAGTTGGAAGCCTCTCAATCTCTGATTTCAAAGTTTGCTACATGGCTACAGTGGTCACAACAGTCTGATGCTGGTATAATGAAAGATATATAAATTAAGGGAACAGAATTGGGAATCCAGAAATTAACTCATCCATATACAACCAAGTGATCTTTGACAAAGGGCCAAAGTTCATTGAATGGGGGCAGAGATAGTCTCTTCAACAGGTGGTGCTGGCAGAACTAGAAATCAATATGCAAAAGATTGAAAGAAGACCTTTACCTCATGCCATATACAAAAACCAACTCAGCATGTATTAAAGACCTTTGTGTATATCAAAAGAGTTCACCAAAAAAGTAAAGAGGGAGCCCTCATAATGGGAAAAATCTTTTGCAAAGACATAACAGAAAAGGGAGTAATTTCTAAAAACATATAGGAAATTACAACACCTCTAATAAGTAAAAGACAAATAAACCAATTTTTAAAAAGTGGGCACAGGACATGAACAGACATGGCACCAATGAAGACACTTGAACAGCCAACAAACGTGAAGAAATATTCATGATCTTTAGCCACTAGAGAGATGCAAATCAAAGCATCAATGAGATATTATTTCACACCAGCAATAACAGTGATATTCACAAAAACAGAGGACAATAAATGCTGGCGAGGATGTGGAGAGACTGGGACCCTCTTACATTGCTGGTGGGAATACAAAATGGTCCAGCCACTCTGGAAAACAGTATGGTGCGTCCTCAGAAAGGTAGAAATAGAAATAACCATTTGATCCAGCAATTCTTCTATTTGGTGTATATCCACAAGAAAAATGAGCCAGAACATGAGTAGATATATGCACACCAATGTATATTGCAGCACTGTTCACAACAGCAAAAAGTTGGAAACAGCCTAAGTGCCCATCAATGGAAGAATGGATAAACAAACTGTGGTACATACACACAATGGAATATTATGATACCATGGAGAATAACAAGGAAGCTGCAAGCCACCACATAACATGGATGAACCTTGAAGATATTATGCTGAGTGAAATTTATCAGTCACAGAAGGACAAATATTGCATAAGACCATTATTGCAAAAGCTTAAGAAAATATATCCATACTACAAGAAAAACAAAATTCTTTGTTGGTTACCAGGGGCTCCCACTCAGGAGTGGATGGTAGAGCACAGGGTAGAGGATAGACACATCATAGTTCAGGTGTTGGAGAGGGAAATACACAAGAAGGGAGAGGGAATGGAAGAACAAGGGAGATAGGAGAACACAGGTAGTTTTGCATGGGCTAAATGGGACAGAGGTAAATAGTGATATATGCTCAATCTTGGAACAATAGGATGCTGTGATATAGGGATTGAGGCATAGTCTGAATTGGTAATAGTCGGAGAGAGGAAATAACGTTAAGATGCTTGACTGCCTTATGAATATTGGTTTCTCTTGCCTACTATTGTGAAACAGACACTTGAGTGGTATGGAAAGGAATATCCAGAAACCTGATTATAGAAAGCTTGTATGCATCTCTTCATCCTATACCTGATTGGAATACCTAAAAGGGGTGCTAGAACTTGCCCAGAGAAAGAGGCTTCTTGTGGAGCCTTTGTAATGTATAAGACCTTAGGTGGAATCGTGATGCCCATCCAGATCCTTCTGACGTTAGCCATTCTCACTTGAAAGAGCTAGCAGACCAGCCTGGAGTACCCAGAGGAACTGAAGATACTTCTTGAAAGAAATACAAGCAGGAAAAAAAAAAAAAAGGCTGTCTGATTAGATTCTATAAGAACAAACAAGTTTTTCATCAGGAAGTCATCAAGGCAAGCAATCAAGTCCTTTCAGGACAAACCCCCTTTCAAGTCTGAAACTCAAAGTGAATGCATGAGCTGGCAGGTAAACTTGCTGGTGACCATGTTGGTCTACTGGTAAGTGGAAGTGGAGGAAAACAGCAATGAAGATATGAGCTGAGTTCAACCATGTTCTATAAACTCCCATCGACCTGGAGATGAGAGAGAGACGAGGAAGGGCTGGTTGGTCTGAAGTATGGTGAGTTCTGGGGACTCCTGGTCCCATGGACAAGGATATTACCATGGAGGGCTAGAGCTGAGAGTGAAGCATCCAGCTGATATGAAGTGAGGGGAGATACGCAAGAAAACCCAAACTTGCAGATAGTACCCATTTGACCTAGTTTTGATGGCTGGATGATTAGAACTTGACTAGAGGAAAAGAAAAAAAAAAAAAAAGATAGAGGAAACAAGTATAAGTTGCTACAATTTGATTAACTTGACCTATACTTATGGATGTAGTAGCTCAAAACACAAACTGAGAGAGAAGGAATCTTCACATTAAGGTTCATTCCCATTCCCTTTATACTCAGGGTTGATAGGGATGGACAACTTAGACATTGGCTACCTAAAATGGGGTGGGGTCTATGAAAGCACAAAGTGACTGACTTACAAGTTTTCAAAGGTGGATCTCGTGAAAGGAGATGGGGATAAAATTTTTTGGTTCAATAGTGAGTAATTATTATCATGATGATAATAACTGTAAAGGTAGAAGTTTTGTTACAAAAATGGGTAGTAGTTAATCTTACATTCCAGTAAGAGAGGACCATAGGACCATCAAGGAAGAAGAGCATCAGCAGAATGTGGGACCCTATCCAGAGAAGCAGCGACACCAGAGATGGAGGCAGAGATGATGAGATGGAGAGATAAAGCAGCTGAGGGCTCTAGACTCATGGAAACAGAAAGGCTGTGTTCTCAGCCAGGAGGCAGGCTTGCAGAATGTGCCTTTTAGTTGTTTAAATAAAAAACATACTTGTGACATTGTATGAGTGTTTAGTAATTTCATATTTGGCTATATTAATACAGGTCCTAACTTCTGACTGGCCTATATAGGGAAATTTCACCTTACAGGCAATTGTGAACTATCTCTGAAAGTCTTGAAGAATATGAAAACACTAAGAATTTCCTTGATGTTTCAATATGTTATCACCCATAAAAAACAAACTCAATAGGAATTGTGTCCATATTTATTACCCAGTTTTAAATAATAACCATGGTAGAATTCTCAACTTGAGTCCACATTGCCCAGCACATAAGTTTTTCTAAAGAAAAGAACAAACTCACAAACTCACTGCCATCTTATTAGAGTGTAATTTTGTTATCTTGGTATTGTCTTCAGTGAAAATGAAAGGTTACAATTTTCCTAACATATGCTTTTTATTCTTATTCTTTTCATAAAATAATATTTGATAAGTAGAAAATGGGAGAAGTTTCTTTCTTTCTTTAAACAAATAATTATCATGGAATAAAATGCTGTTAACATATAAAAATAAATGATAAGAATAACATTTGTAAACATTTGAATATTTTGCACCTATACTGTTGTGCTGATGGTATCCTGGAGAAAGTGTTACCTATAAAGGAAACTACTCTCCTTCATAGGAATAACTAAGTTACTTTTTCCTTAAGGCCTCAATGAATGGAGGCCTGGTGCATAGTCAGTTGTATGGAGACCTGGTTTCTAGCCACTCTACAGGAGAAAGATGAGATTTTATGCTCCCATAAAGATTTACAACCTCAGAAAACCTATAGGTTTGCTATGAGTTGGAACTGACTCAATGGCACTCAACTACTATCACCACTATGGCCTCCATGATGTCGTCAGATTTCATGCCAGCGTTAACACCTGAAGCTCCAGGAAGGGTGTTTGGGTCATAGCTCCTAAGTGTAAATACTTTGCAGAGACATAATTAAACTGACTTCTTTTTTTTTTTCTTAAAGAAAAGTACAGAGAAGAATACAAAAACAAATGGTCCTGCTGTGGAAAGAAATGCTACTATTTTTCTCACAAAGAAAAAAGCTTTGCAGAAAGTAGGAAATTCTGCATCAGCCAGAGTGCCCATCTTGTCAAGATAGAGGATAAGGATGAACAGGTAATGAGTTTTGAAACTCTATTTTTTGTGCTCAAGGGAAAAAGTGTTTTTATAATAAAAATAATCTCTGCAAATGTAATTGTTAAATAATAATGACACAAGTTAAACGGAATGGTTTGTGGGAAATAGGGATTGCATGCTACTGGACACTGCCCTAAGTATCCGAGTCATTTTATTTGTCAGGGACCAAATTTTAATGCTCAGTGTCTGCCTCAGTATACTGAATACAGACTGTGATTCCTGAACAAATATTCATTTGTCATGAAAACATCATGGTTGTTGTCCTGTTTCATGTTGCCATGTTTTATATTTAAGAATGATAATCCTAATAGAATAAATGAAAATGTTTTCATAGTCAAATCAGCTTTTGTTGTATTCACATTATTTTTATTGCTGTGTTGCTAATAAAGGAAACAGGGAAGGACTTAGTCACTAGTACAGTTCTGTCTCCACAGAAATTTATTCAGTCCCTGCTATCTTATTTTCATTGGATTGGATTATCTCGAGAAGGAATTTCTAGCCACTGGATATGGGAAGATGGCTCTTTGATGCATGATGATTTGTATGTATCCAAAATGTACTTGAAATCTTTATTTATTAATACTTTATAATTCAATATGTTAACAAATTATTCATAATTGTGATGTTAGCTAGGGAGTTGTTATGTGTTGCTCAGAACAGGCTATGCTTTTATAATGGAAATAACATTAATATAGCCCCATCTCAAAAAAAGAAACTATACTCCCTCTTCAATACTCATCTTAAGTTTTACTTTATTCAGATAATTTTCCTAGTAAAGTTTTTCTCCTGGTCTGATTTAGAAATTCTTCTTCTCTGCTCCATAGATCTATTGTCTCCTCAGAGTGTGACCATCCTGAGGACAAGACAAATTTTTTTTATTTTTTTATTTTGTATTTCTGGGTCTTAGTATATGATCATGCCCAAGTGAATTGAATACTTTTTTGTTGAATAAATATGGAAACAGAGAAATAGCTTAATATATATCTCTCTTAATTCGTTTAGTAGCTAATCTATTAAAATGATGATTTGTGTCTGCTCATTGGGCTTAGTGATTCTTTTATTCCCTCATTAGTAAGCCTTTAGGGGATTCAGATGAAAACAACAACTGCATATACACCTCAGCAACAAAATTGGCCGCCACTCTCTGCAAAAAGCTGTATTTCTTTATTTGTGAGAAGAATTCTCCTAATTCTAACCTGAAATTGGGTGAAGATAAGTAATGAAGAGTCTGGAGCTCCTACTTTTTACCTGCATTCTGCTCTGCTTCATTGGTATTACTTCTGATGTTAATTGGGCATGTAACAAAATTTATAACCTGATAAAGACTTTTGAAATATTTAAGAGTTTCCACAATATGAGAATGAAGTTGATGTTCTTTGATTTTTTAATTGAAGTTTTAAGTGGATTTTATGTTGAGAAAATAAATGTTATAAATCAGAAATTGTTACTGTTGTTAGTTTTTCCTTTAATATAGCTGGATTTTCTTGAAAATCATTCTTTCATGCAATATATTTTTCTGCAGAAAAAAAAATAAAGCATTTGATTTATTTTATATGGATATTCAGGAAATCACATTCTGAAATCAGGTCTATTACATGATTCTTTACCTCTACTTTTTTTACTGGGAAGTCTATTAACAATCATCCTCATTGATTGAGTTTTTGATTAATTTCAGACTGAAAGAGATGCTAGAGTTCTTCACTTTCACCATCACTTTAGTGGTTTTTGTATAAATTTGAAGTACAATGTTAGTAACTAGTTTTCCTTGTTGTGGTTGTTAAGTACCATCAAGTCGATTTTGACCCATAGCAACCCTGTATAGTGTTTATGAAGGGTGGCTGGTGAGCTTGAACCGTGAACCTTGCAGTTCAAATCAACTTCCAGTCCAGCACATTAACCCACATCTCCACACTAGGAATCCAGTCCTCCTTGTAGATGCATAGATGTTATCCTATCCCAGACAGTATTGTACCTCATGGTCAGCGGTTTGAAACTACCAGCTTGTTCGCTGCTCCGTGGGAGAAAGATGAAGCTTTCTGCTCCCATAAAGATTTATAGCCTTGGGAAACACTGTACAGCGTCGCTATGAGTCGGAACGGAGTCCACAGCACATAACAACAATAACAATTACCAGTAATTATCAATGCTACTTGATTGCATGTTTGATCAATTTCTGACTCAAATTGATGTTGTTAAGTGCCGTAGAGTCGGTTCTGAACCATAGAGACCCTAAACAGGGTTTCTGAGGCTGTAAATCTTTACCGGGGCAGAAAGCCTCATCTTCCTCCTGTGGTGCAGCTGGTGGTTTCGATCTGCTGACCTTGCGGTTCACAGCCCGATTCGTAACCACTACACTGCCAGAGCTCCTGAAGTTGATAGAGTTCTTCAATTTCGTCATCACTGACTTTAGTGGTTGTTGTGTAAATTTAAATTATGGTGGTAGTAACTGGTCTTCCTTATAGACATATGGATATTATCTTTTCACTCAGAGTACTGTACTCCAAAATAGACCTTGAAATGCATTTTTGAAAAATAAATATGCCTTTCTTTTTAATTTGTTGCTTATGGCATAGTAAATAAACCATTTGTCCAGTTCACAATGGCCAATATCAATACATTTCAACCAAGTAATGCCTAGGATATTGATCTTTATGCATTCCATTTAATTTTGATGAGTTCCAATTTTTCTGTATTCTTACATCATACATTCCATGTTTGATTATTATTGGATGTTTACAATAGTTTCTTCTCATTTTGAGTTGTTCTCCATCAGCAAATTTAAGAACCACGAGCTCTGTTATATTCATATAATTACAGTCAACTTTACTTTGAGGAGGCAGCTCTTCCTCAGGTTTGAGTGTTTTCCAACCTGAGGGATTCATCCTCTAGCACTATATGAGACAATGTTCGGCTGCTATTCATAAGGTGTTCAGTGGCTGTTCTTTCAGAAGTGCTCTACCTCTCTCCTTCTTTCTTTCTTTGCTTTAGTCTACAACCTGTCTACCAGACCCAGTTGGTATTTAAAATATTTGTGGCATAATTTCAAGCATACCAGCAACACACAAGCCACCACAGTAGAAAAAAACTGGTTTAAATCTCAGATTCACTCATGTGAGCATGGAAAATAGAAATATGCTTCAGTTTATCTAAAGATAATTAGTGATTAGTATTTATATGGAGGAGTCCTGGTGTGGCACTGTAGGATACGTACTGGTCTGCTAATTGCAAGATGGTCAGTTAAAATGGACCAGTCACTCTTCAGAAACTCTGTACAGGGTGGCTATGAGTCGAAACCAACTTGATGACACCTAAAAGCAACTAAAAAAATCTATATGGAGAAAGTATTTTTCATGATACTTCTCATTATACACTAAAAAATATTTGAGACAGATTGCAGACCTAAATGCAAGTTACAAAATTTTAACTCAAAGAAAACATAAGTACTATCAAAATTTAGGGAGAGAAAAATTGGTATATGTTATTAGAAACTGCCCATAGTTAGGATTCTTAAAAGATAATGCAAAGTAAATCTTTAAAATATATATTTAATTTGAACTGTTAGAAATTTACAGAAAATTCTTACACATCAGTAAGTAAAAGACAAAAAAATAGGCAGAAGACAATTCAACATATATGTGTAAGGTAATGCATTGTTTAATGTCTTGTTTAGTCTTAATCCTTGTAACTCCTACCAAATTACTTTTTCCTGATGGGTCTGAGTTAAATACAGTGGTAGAAGATACTGATAGGATGGCATGATTCAACTATAGATGTTAAAATCTTGAAACTCTAGCATGGGTGTAAGTAATATGAGCCATCTCAGAAGCAGAAGGGGGTGGGATCTCACAGAAGTAGAATGTGTCCCTAAGATCCCTTCACATAGAACCTTCTTGACCAATAGACAGAAAGCTGTGAAACCAGAGGAGTGGCAGAGGAGAAACAGCAGCAGCAGAACCAAGAACAAGAGCATGAGAGAACAGGAGGCTTCCTAGCCCATGAAGCAAGTAAAGCTGAGTGACTTTGGGCAGGCTTGCTTGCATAGTGGGGTGTCTCCAGGCATTTAATTATAGAAGCTCAGTTTGCTTACTCACAGATCTTGAGCCAAGTGCTTTCAACCTTAGAGTTTATATGGAGTCTTGTGGCCTGTGGGCATTTATCAGAAGCCCTAAGAGAGCTTTGCAACATTGACTGGACAAAGAGAGGCCTGCCTGTGGGCATGGTTGAGGACAGACTGTTCTTACTGGAAGAACTGTTTTCTGAACATTCTCATACGGAATTGTAACCTGTTAAATTCCCTAATAAATCCTATAACTGTGAGTGTGCTTTCTGAGATTTGTGTGGTGATTACAATGAATTATTAAATATAGCTGAGTAAAGAGGGCTATGGAGCAATGGTGGGGTGCACAACTTTTGCAATAGGATAACAAAATGACCAATAAAGTCACCTGAATCTCATCATTCAACAGGGAAATGCAAATAAAAAGCAAGCGCATATCATTATACATCCATGTAAGAATCCTGGTGGCACAGTGGGTTAATCTTTGGCGGCTAACCTAAAAATTGGTTGAACCCACCAGCTGCTCTGTGGGAGACAGATGTGGCAGTCTTCTTCTGTAAGATTTACAGCCTTGGAAACCCTGTGGAGCAGTTCTACTCTGCCTAATAGGAGCTCTGGTAGTATAATGGTTATAAGTTGGGCTGCTAACCTCAAGGTTAGTAGTTCAAAACTACCAGCTGTTCCATGAGAGAAAGATGAGACTTTCTGCTCCTGTAAAGATTTACAGCCTCAGAAACCCTAGACAGGATCATTCTGAGTTGGAACATACTCCACAGCACACAACCAACACCTCCAATCTGTTTTTATAGGATTGTTTGAGTTGGAATTTCTGGGATGGCAGTGAATTTGGTTTCTTTTTTATATAACCATCAGAAAGAATGACTGAGCACAAAAAGACCAGAAAATTAAAAATATGAGGGGACTTCAAAATTTCATAAAAAACCTCCTTATTCTTTCATTTTATTTTCCATAAATGTTCTGAAGTCACTCTTATAAGGAAGAAGGAAGAACAATCAGAGATGCTCATATACTCTTGATAAGACTATAATTTGGCACAACCCTTTTGAAAAGTTGTATATCAACAGCTAATAAAATAAAACAAATGCATAAACTATGACTCAGTAATCCATTCCTAGTTATAAGCCAAACAGAAATGTTTCCATTTGGCTTCCATGATTATTTTTAGAAGCAATATTTGTAATAGCCCCAAATTTGAATCTACATAAATGCCCAGAAATAGTGGGATGAATAAATTGTAGCTTATTCCGAATTAAATCTATAACTGAGTAACTACAAATAAATTGTATAAACACCATATTGATCAAAAGTCCCCATACTATGTTTCTATTGCAATATACTATCTTACATATGCTGTTTTGACCTTGTTTTGAGATCCTGGCTACTGTTGCTGCTGAGTATCTTTGAGTTGGTTCCAACTCACAGTGACTTTGTATAGGGTTTTCCAGGCTATAAATCTTTATAGGAACCGAAATCCTCATCTTTCTTCCCTGGAGAAGCTGGTGGTTTTGAATTGCTAACCTTGAGGTTAGCAGCTCAACAGGTAACCCACTATTCTACCAGGGGACACCCTGGTTAGGTTGCTAATTAAATTTTTCTTAATTTGTTGGTAATTCCACTCTCCAACCACTCTTTATTGGATTCCTATACTATGGGACTATATGCCCACATTAAGCCCTCTGGAGTTAGGTACCTAACAAGTAGGGGCACCCTCATACTTCTGGCATATTGTCAGGCGGAAACAATCCCTGGAGAAGGACACCACACTTGGTAAAGTAGAGGATTGGCAAAAAAGAACGAGACTGCCAATGAGATGCATTGGCACAGTGACATCAGCAATGGTCTCAAATGTAGCAATGTTTGTTACTGCTCCTTAGAAACCAGGATGGTGAGATTTTGTCTCTCATATCCTGGATATGTTATTATGAGGGATAATTCCCTGGAGAAGGATATCATGCTTGGTGAAGAAGTCTAAGCTGCAGTGAAGAAATGGAGAAAAACGAGGCTTCATGAATTGATAAAATATAAAATGAAATCTTTCAACAAGCAGATGCAGCACTCACTCATATATGCCAAGAAGTTTTAAGACAGCTATCTGGTCAATTGCTTGGAAGAATTCCATATTTGTGAGAAGAAGTTTGAATTTTTTTTCAGATTTTTAAGTCTTTGTATATACAAGGGTGAGTCAAAATTTATCAGTGCTCTGGCTGTAGAATTTATTTGAATCAACTTTAAAGAAAGACTAATATACATCATTTTATTGCATAATCTACTTGTTTTTCAATACCCTTTGTCCATCTATCAAAAAGCTTTCTTATTCCATTATTAAAAAATAAAAGTTCTAGGCTGAGGTATCAGTCACAAATGCACTGTTTTCCTCACTTTTTCATCAGAGATGAATCTTTGTTCCCTTGAAGGGCTGCTTTCTAGGGGCCAAACAGGTGAACTGCCAGATGGAGCAAGATCAAGACTATAGGGAGTATGCTTTAACACTTCAAAACAAAGTTTATACAGAGTGTCAACAGTGTGGGCAAAGGTGTGTGGATATGCATTGTCATGCAAAATCACAATGCACTTGGATATCAGCCCTCTGTCTTTAATCCTAAATTTAAGTTTCAGCTCTTCAGTGAGCCCTCTCACTGTAAAGAGCACCATTGATTGTTGAGCTATTTTCCTGATAGTTTTCCAATAGTGGCCCTGAGAATCCCAGAATGCAGTAAGTATCAATTTTCCAGCTGATAGTTGACTAGTGGTTATTTTCTTGGTCAGCAATTTAGGATGGAAACATTCCATACACTGCTGTTTACTTTCAGGCTCGTAGTGATGAATCCATGTCTCTCTCATCACCAGTAACAATTTTGTTTTTTTTAAAGAAATTTCACCTTCCTTTGAGGATCGGTCCAAATTTTGTTTGCAGATGTCCAAACACTTCCGTTTATGCTCTTCCATGAATTGTTTTGATACCCATCTCGCACAAAGTTTTCAAAACCGAAGTCTTTTGTGAATTATTTCATAGGCAAAGCCATGGCTGATTTATTAGTGATTTTCCACATAATCCACTGTCACTTGTCTATTCAACAGAATCATTTCACGTGTATACTTGATGTTATCATCAGCTGTGGATGTGAACAATTGTTTTAATATAACTAGAGTGCTGATAATTTTTGACTTACCTTAGTCCCTCCCCCATTTTGAAAATCAAAATGAAATCTCAGGTTACCCTGGTTATGAGCTCCCTGATAACCTAATTATCTTGTACCACTGAATTTCAGACTTTCAAGCTTCTTACAAATATCAGAGTAATGACATCCAGGAACATGGGCACATCAGCATTCATACAGAAAGTAAATACTTTTCAAAAGATCAATTAAAGTCAGGTATGGAGTAAAATATAAGCACTAGTGACTAAAATTTGATGCTGTTGTTGTTGTTAAGTGCCATTGAGTCAGCTCTGACTCATACCGAGTCAGGCAACCTCCATTTTATTATTAAACGGATAATTAACAGCTAAGTATCAGTTCAAACCCACCAGCCACTTCTCAGAAGCCCTGTCAGGGTCACTATGAGTCAGAATTGACTCAGTGGCACTTAACAACAACAATGTCATAGAGGTATTTTCATTCAAGATAATTGTAAAGTCTGGCCCTACAGTCTATCTATGTCTTTTGAATAGGGATGATCAAACTATACTTTGTGTTCATGGGCCCATCAACTAAATGAATTAGCAAGTAACAGGCATTATGAGATACTTTTCTAATCCCTTTCTGAGCCCTTTTCATCAGAAAAAGTACTCTTTCAATGTCTTTAAGCATACATATGGTATTGTATGACTGTTTAGTAATTTCGTGTTTAGCAATGTATTTTAACAGGTATAAAGTCCTGACTTGCTTATATGGGAGAACTTCATCTTACAGGCATTTCTGAATTATTTCTCAAAGTTTTGAACAATCTGAAAATTCTGAGAACTTTCCTGAAGTTTCTTGGAGTTATGAACTGAAACAATCAACTCAATAGGAGTCATTTCCATATTTATTACTCAGTTCTGAATAATCACTGTGGTAGGCCCCTCAAGTTTTGTCCACATTTACTAGCACATAGGTTGTTGTTGTTAAGTAACGTGGAGTCGATTCCAACTCATAATGACCCTGTACAGGGTTTCGGAGGCTGTAAGTCTTTACGGGAACATAAAGCCTCATCTTTCTCTCATGGAACAGCTGGTAGTTTCGAACTGCTGATCTTGAGGTTCAAAGCCTGATTCGTAACCACTACACTACCAGAGCATTAGATGTTTCCTGTTTGAGTAAATTCAGTTGCCTTCATTTTGCCTTCTATAAAAATAAGGTTGCCTTTTTAGTAACATGTTCCTTTTGTTCTTATTCCTGCTACGTAGTAGGAGTAGGAGAAGGGAGAAAAGCATTGTTTGCCTTTTTTAAACAAAAATTATCATGCTTCTTTGAGACAAATTAAGTCTTGTAAGAAAAGGGTTGTTAGTATGGGTATAAACAATAAATGATGAGAATAAACCTTTTAAATGTGTGAATATTTCCTAATCTTGCACTCAAGCTGTTGTGCTCTTAATATCCTGGAGAAAGCAGAGCACAAAAAGGAAATTACTCTCCTTAATAGTAAAACATGTGTTGTTTTTTTCCCACCTAAGTCCTCAATGATGTCCTCAGATTTCATGAGAGAATTAATATGTGTAGGGCTGGGAAGGGAGTTTGGGTGATAATTCCTAGGAATAAAATCTTTTCTGGGACATAGTTAACATGATTTTTTTGTTTTTTTTAAAGAACACTGCAGGGAAATATACAAAACAAATGATCTGCAATGGAAAGAAATGCTACTATTTTTCTCATAGAGATAAAAACTCTGAAGAGAGTAGTAAATTCTGCATCAGCCTTGGCTCCCAACTTGAGAAGATAGAGAATAAAGATGAAAAGGTAATGAGTTTTGAAACTCTATTTTTATTATCTTTTATGTGTCCAAGGGAAAAATTCGTTTTCCTATTATAAGAACATCTGAAAATAATGTACTTGTTAAGTGATAATGACATCTTTGCTAGTTAAATGGAATGGTTTGCAGGGAATAATGACTCCCCTGCTACAGGACCAAATTTAATCTGTGATAATAATGCTCAGGATCTGCTCTAAGACACTTGAACACACACAGATTTCTGAACAAAAACTTATCTTGATGTCATAAAGGCATCATGGGCATTGTCCTGTTTCATGTTATCATGTTTTGAAGTTCATTAATAATAGTATATCCTTAAATGTCTTATTACTAGTGACACATAAGGAATGATTAGATAACCAATTCAATCATGGTGGTGGTGGTGGTGGTGGTTATGTGCTGTGGAGTTGGTTTCAACTCATAATGACCCTGTATAGAGTTTCTGAGGCTGTAAATCTTTACTGGAACAGAAAGATGAGACTTTCTTCCGTGGGACAGCTGGTAGTTTCAAACTGCTGACCTTGAGGTTAGCAGACCAACTCATATCCACTATGCTACCAGTAGAAAATATAAAAAGCATTTCAATCAAATAAACCTTTATTGTGCTTATGTATTTACTGTTGTGTTGTTAAAAAGCAAAAGAGGAAAGGACTGAGTCACATGTAGAGTTCTTTCTTTACAGGAATTTATTCATTCTTTAATGTCTCATTTTTACTGGATTGGATTATTTCAGAAAGGAATTGTCAGCACTTGGAGGTGGGATGATGACTCTTTGAGGCATTATGCCTTGTAGGTATCCAAAACATACTTGAAATCTTCAGTAGTAATGGTTTATTAATTCAGTATATTAACAGTTATATATAAATTTGTTATTGGTTAAGAGTGTGAGTTGCTCAGAGCAAGCTGTGCTCTTACAAAGAAAAGCATATAAGTATGGCCCCACCACAAAATGAGAAACCACTCTCTCTCTTCAAGATTTATTTTAAGTGATGCTTCTTCCAGATAAATTTTCCTAGTGAATTCTTTTTCTCCTGATCTGATTTAGAAACTCTTCTTCTTTGTAAACATCCTGAGGACAGGAGATTTTTCTTTTTTCTGTATTTCTGGGACTTGATATGTAATCATGCTCAAGTGAATTGAGCACATGTATGTTGAATGAATAAATAGACCAAGAAATAGCTTAATACATAACTCTAATTTGATATAGTAGTTTATCTATAAAATAATTTGTATTTGACCATTGGGCTCAGGTTTTCTTTTTTTCCCTCATTAATAGGATTCTAAAGAATTCAAACAACTGTTTACACATCACCCCAACTAGAGTGACTATGGCTCTTTGCACTGAAAAGTATTTCTTTGTGAGAAGAATTCTACTTATTCTGACCTGAAATCTGGTGAAGATAAATAAAAGTAGTAAGGAGCTGGGTATATCCACATTGTATCTGCTTTACTGCAGAGGTTAATTGTGTATGTAACAGAATTTTAATCTGGTAGAGACTTTCAGAATGTCTCAGAATTTCAATAATATGGGAAGGGAGTTGATTAAAGATTTCTTTGACTTTTTATTCAAATTTGAAGTAGATATTACTTTGAGAATATAAATCAGAAATTATTAATGTTGTTATTTTCTCCACTAATATAGCTGAATTTTCTTGTTACTCATTGTATCCCTTGTGTAATTGTTAAAAAAACAACAAATGAATTCATTTGAATTACACTTAAATCAGGACATGCCCATACTGAAATTCTCAGGTTCATTACATGATTCTTACCTCAAGTCTTCTTTTTCTGAAAAATATATTCACAATTCACAACTACAGATAGACTAACCCCATTTCTTTGATAATTTGATCATTTTCAGGTATTAAAAGTTTTCAAACATACTATTAGAATTAAGTGTTATATCAGAAAAAAATAAAAGAATGTAGAAATATATTTAATAAACACAGACTCCACAATCTCTTTTCTTAACTCCTCTCACCTTTCTACTGTTAGTAATTTAATTTGTATCTTTTCAGACTTTTTTCTACTATTTCCTACAAATAATGATATATTAACTTTTTATGTACTTACCTTTGTGCATCTATTTGAATATTTATATAAGATAGATATCTGGAAGAATAAATGTGATGCCAAATAGTATGAATCTTTTAAATTTCAAAAGATCATAATAATTTTTAAACTTCTAAAGTTGCTGTCAGCTTTCACTGACAACTCTAAAGCATGTGTATCTATTTCTCAACTGCTTCCTTACTTTTGATGTTTTTCAAACTCCTTAGAGAAACAAATGTTCGTTAATATTTTAATTAATAGTTCCATGGTTATCTGAAGGACAGAGCATCTTATCCATTGTTTATTGGTCACACATTATTCTGTGAATGAATGCTGTGTTTTCTTAGTTTACTGATTTTTCTATGGCTGGGAATGATCATTCTTAGGTTTCTTCAATGGTTTGCTTGGTCAGGAAAGCGTTGACCTAAGAATTGAGAGTACAAACACAAGAGAAGCAAGGACATTTCTCTCTCTCCTGTTCTTCCTTGGAAGGTATCAATCACATCTCAGAATCTAATCTCTTCCATAACTTGATCTCTTCCTAGATAACCCTTCCCTTTCCAACAGTTTTGAACTCTGGTTGATACAAAGGTTATATCATAGATTTATTCATCTGAGCAATGAAAATAAAAATATATCTTAAATTTAGTTGGAGATAATTATTAAAAATTCAGGATTGCAAATATGAAAAACAACCTTTCAATCAACTACGATATAGTGCCTACAAATCACTTTCTAAAATATAAATTTTGGTAGTCAGATTAAGTCTTTTCTTCTAGTAAAATTGGCTAGCACTGTAGTGGAGTAATATTTAGAGTTTAAGGAATAGTAAAGGTTATAGATTTTTGCATGTCTGGGCCTTCATATTCATCCTTTCAATTTTTAAAAGAACATTTGCTTAATCCTCAGGTTAATGGACATTTTCTATCCTATTTGAACTGCAGGGTTGGTGGTTCAAGCTCACTAGCCATTCCTTGGAAACCCTACACAGAGTCACTGTGAGTTGGAACCAACTCCAAGGCACCTAACAAAAACAACAGTATGAGATTATTTTACAAATGTGTTTGGTTTCAACTTGCACATTTCTAATCAGCAGTAATTATCAGTACATTTTAAATTCATGTTTGATCAATGTCAGAATTAAGAACTTGATAAAATTCTTCAATTTCATCACCAATGACTTTAGCAGTTGGTTAGTAAATTTGAAAAATATTAGTATTAACTGGTGTTCATTGTTGATGAATGCTATGCCACTCCTCTTGAATTTGCTGTTCCAGGCATAGTAAACCATATGATTGTCAGATTCAAAATTGCCAATATTAGTCCATTTTAGCTCACTGATGCCTAGGATTGTTTTTGTTGTTAAGTGTGTCAAGTCCATTCCAATGCATACCGACCTTGTATAGTGTTGACCGTGATGACCGGAATGGAGTAAAGCTTTCTGGACCTTTGTTTGCTTATAAGGCACAACTCAAAATGAGGAAATATATCTTCAAACATCTATTAATAATTGAAACATAGAATATATATAGTATGATGTTGTTAAAAATGAAAGGGAATGCATAAATATTGATATCATAGGAATTGTTGTTAAATCAGTTCCTACTCATTGTGATTTCCAAGGAGTTGCTGGTGGGCTTGAACAACTGCTAACCTTGTGGTTTGCAGTCCACTTCTGATCTTACAGTGCTATACTCCTAGCCCTATATTTGACAATGCTCCGCTGCTATTCATAAGGTTTCAGTGGCTAAATATTTAGACACACTCTGTGTCTCCTTCTTCCTAGTCTGTCTTAATCTGGAAGCTCAGCTGAAACCTGTCCACCATGGGTGACTCTGCTGGTATTTAAAATACCCATAGCATAGTCAGCATCACAGTAACATTCAATCCACCACAGTATGACAAACTGACAGATGAGTGGTCTTGCAAATTCTCTTATGATATCTCCAGCATTATGTAACCAAGACCATATTTTCCAAGTATAGATCCTTCTCTTTTGATTTCATCTTTCACATTCCAATCACCAGTAATTATCAATGCAAGTTGTTTATAGGGCACAACTCAAACTGAGGAGAAGCAGCTGCAAACATTGATACAACATTGTCATTGTTGTTAAGTGCTGTTTAGATAATTCTGCCGAATGGCTGATGGGCTTAAACTGCAGACCTTATGGTTCCCAGTCCAGTGCATTTCATTTGGAACCACTGTGTTCCTGGCCTTTCTTGAAAGTATATGGATATTATCCTTTCATAGACAGCATTGTACTTCAGGATAGATCTTGAAATATTCTTTTTGTCATTATTGAATTGAGTGCCTTCCAACCTGAGTGGCTTATCTTCAGGCTATAGTGCCTGACAATCTTTTACTGCTATTCATACAGTTTTCTGTGGATAACCATTCAGAAGTGGTTCTCCTCTTCTTCTTCCTAATCTATCTTAGTCTGAAAGCACCATTGGAACCTGTCCGCAATAGGTGACCCTGCTGCTATTTTAAATGCCAGTGGCATAGCTTTCAATATCACAGCAACATGCAAGCCACTAAAGTAGGACAAACAGGTGAGTGGTGTCAGTTATGAGGGATGTTGGTTTATAATTTCCTTTTTTAGTGATGTCTGTACTTGGTTTTTGTATCATGGTTATGCTTGCTTCATAAACAAGTTGGTGAGTATTCCATCGTCTTTTATACTCTGGAATAATTCAAGTAGAATTGGTGTCACCTCTTCTCTGAATGTTTGGTAGAATTCACTAATGAAGTCATCTGGGCCTATTAACTGAAAGGTTGGAGGTTTTGACCCAATCAGAAATGACTCAGAAGAAAGTGTTGATAATCTTGTTTTGTTTACATTGATGCATAATCTAAACTGAAGAACACGGTCTTTGAGCTTCATTACCAAGCATTTTAAGTCCTCCTTGCTTTCAGTAAGCAAGGTTGTATCATCGCAGGTTGTTAATGAGTCTTCCTCCAATCCTGATGTCATGTTGTTTTATGGGATTGAAAGTCCCATGGACTTTTGAAAGTATTGAAAGTCCCATGGACTGCAAAAAGAACAAACAAATCTATGTTGGAAGAAGTGCAGCCAGACTGCTTGATAAAAGTGAGAATGGAGAGACTTTGTGTTGGTATTAACTTGACAGCAAAAGCTTTCTAAAGACTGTTGAGAGAATGAAAAATGGTGTTAACATATGTACAAAACACTTCTAATAAAGTATCATTATCCCGATGTGGTGCAGTGAACAACTTGATATGCCTCTTCTAGTCATAGTCTTTGTTAACTCCTATCAAATGACTTAATGTTGTTGTTGTTAAGTGCTGTTAGGTTGCTAACACATAGCAACCCTGTAAAGGGTTTCCAAGGAGCAGCTGGTGGGTTTGAACTGCTGCCCTTGTGGTTCCCAGACCCATGCTGATCCTACAGTGCCAGAGACTTGTTGAGACCTTATAGGTAATGTATATGAAACTCTAAAGTTCAACTTCACCATGTTAGTGGATATATAATGAGACATCTCAGAAGCAAGAATAGGGGTGGATATCACTACCGCCAACAAGGAAATGACAGCAGTGAAGCACATCCCTTGGGCCCCAAGATCTCTGTGCTGAACCTCCTTCATCTAGGAGTCAGACAATTGCCAGAAACATGACAAGAGACAAGGCAGAAACACTGCGAGCACAGGACATCCCAGCAGACTATCTGACCCATGAAGCAAGAAAATTAAGGATCTTTGAGCAAGAGATTCACTTGTGGAGTGGAGTACCTCCAGGCAATTAATCCGAGCAACTAGATTTGATGCTAGAGCTGACTGCTTTCAGATGAAAATTTTTAGTGAAGTGGTATGTGATCTTTGAGCATTCATAGACAGCAATAAAAGTGCTTTTCTAATTAGGGAAGAGGCTAAGGGGCTGTGTGGCTGAGAGGCCAATGCTGAGAGAAGTGTGCCCAGGACTGTGATTGAAAGCGGTACACCTGAATGCGAAAACTGTATCCTGTACATTTCTGCTCTTGAATTGTAACCTGTTCACTTCTTTAATAAACTATGATTATGTAGTCTGTCCGTTTTGTGTTGTCACTGAGCAGACTATATAACCCAGCAGAAAGGTTGAGAGTAAAAGTGGTCTCAGACCTATGAGAACTTTGCCTCATAGGAATCTACCTTGGGCTGATTTTCCTTCTCTTTTATGAAGTCAGGAAGCCAGATACCACCCACACACCGTTCTTACACAAGAATACACAAAGAACTCTCATGAAACCCCAGGGTAATGATTCGAATAAATATTTCACTATAGAGGTTTATGGATGACTAATTCAAACGTGTAAACAAAAAATATGAGAAGATATTCAGCATCATTTATTCATTAGAGAAATACAAATTAAATCACAGTTAAATTCTATAACAACCTAACAATGAAAATGGTCTTAAAAGCTGGCATTATTCAATGTTGGTAGGATATAAACAAATAGAATTCTCATTCATTGCTGGTGAGAATGCAGAACAACAGATTCATTCTGGAAACGTTTGGCAGTTTGGATCAGCAAGTGAGCATGTAGTTACTTGATTCGAGTTATTATTCCCTTTCCAGTCTATTATACTGTCTTTCTCCTAAAAGGTAAGTAGTTAAACAATGATACATATACAATTGATGTAGAATAAATAATGACATTTATTCCCAGTCAAAATGTACAGGATAGTGACTGGAGTTTACAGTGTTATGTGTTGCAGAAACAGAGTATATAGAACTCTGCTTCCTAATCCTCATGGCAATCACTTGCACTCCTTTACTGCACTCATCTGCTCATAACCGGTATCATGAATCAGTCGAGATGAAAGAGAGGTAAAACGGATGCATCTCATATACCAGCTTCATCTCCATCAATGTCCTTGCTCCCAAGAATACAGGTACAGCCAATTAAAAAAATGCAAAGATTCTTCAAGATGAGAGATAGAGATTAGAGCTTCAAAGGGTCTGGATTATTGTAAGAAAAAATAATGAAAGTTTTCTTGTTTTTTGTTGCTTTGTTACTGCTGTTTTCCTCATTTTTAGGTAGTAAAGCAAACAGCTTACTTCTTACAAATAAAGTTGATGTTTTTTGAACAATCAGAAGGAGTCATCTTTTTTGCTGCTACACTTGCACAGTTTTCTTTGTCTGATGGTTTCCAAACCCCTGAAGAAAAACTAAAGAAAATAAACAAAACAATATATAAGTATGTGTATATATATATATGTATATATATATATTCATTTTTATAGACATAATCAAAGATACTTGTCCATGGACAAAGTGGTATATTTTCCTTTCTTTGTGGCTATTATTACTTTATGCTAAAACTTTAAACATCTTTTGAGAAATATAAACGTAGAATTGAAATTGAAAAGCCTCCTTTCCCTTAGGAAAGAAGGAGGAATGAAAGAAGAGAACACAGGGAAGAAGTGGAACAAGTGATAGTACATTGTGGAGCTTGAAACAAAATGTATATCAACTGTTGAATAGGAAATTGATTTCTTCTGTAAACCTGTACCCATTTCACAATACCAATACAAAAGTTCAAAAGCACTGCAAAACACAAATATGAATGCATGAACTGGGTTAAAAAAAAAAAAAAAAAGCCTTCTTCCCTTCTCAATGGACTGATTTCCATTACTGAGTTTAGGGATTTTCAATATTTAATCCCTAAGGGGATTAGGGATTGCATCAGTTTGTATGCATGTGCGCATTTTCATAATTGTATACATAAGTAACAGGAGTGCTTGTGGCATAGTGGATTATCACAAGGTCAGCTAATCACAAGGTCAGCAGTTCATATCTACCAGCTGCTCCACGGGAGAAAGATGAGGCTTTTTCTGTTGTACAGATTTATTTGCAGGGTTGCTGTAAGTACAAATCGACTTGACTGCACAAAATAACAGCATATATATGAATGCATGCAAATATATATATATATATATATATATATATTTGCTGTTGTTGTTGTGTGCCATGGAGTCAGTTCCGACTCATAGCAACCCTGTACAGGGTTTCCGAGGCTGGACTCTCTCTCCCACTGCCCCCCATAGACTAGAATCTGTGATTATAAAACAAATTAAAATGTACAGGGTCGCTATAAGTCAGAACCGACTCCACAACACATAACCACCACCACTATATATATGCATTAGTTTTGAAAAACATAAAACAGAATCTGTGAATATAAATTAAAACAAAACACAAACCAGTTACTGTCAAATTACTTTTAACAAGCAATGACCTTATAAATTATTATGGTTCACACAATCTGATAACAAATGAATGTTTTCCTGTTAATCTCTGCTTTTCAAAAAGTCCCATCTGACACAAGCACTGATATCTCACATTCCACATACTTTTCTGAATCTGGCTGAATTTCTAAAGGCTGTCTATTAAAGTACTTTTGTAGTCAGTTTTGAATTATCTTCTGCACATTTTTAGTTGCATGTGATACTAATGATATTGTTTGATATTTCTGTATTCTGTTAGATTCTTTGAAATGGATCTCTTCCAATAGGTTGGCCAGGTAGCTGTCTTCCAAATTTCTTGGCTTACACTAGTAAGTGTTTCTAGGGCTGCATCAGTTTATTGTAACACCTCAAATGGTCTTGTTTTTCACCAGTGCCTTCACTGCAACTTGGGTTTCTTTATTACCTTGTGTTCTTGATCATATGCTAGTATCCGAAGTGGATGAAGTTCTACCAGTTTTTTGTTTTTGTTTTTGTTTTTGTTTTTTTGGTATAGTGACTCTTTGTATTCCTTCCATATTCTCTTGATGCTTCCTGGGCCATTCAATATTTTGCCTACAGAATCATTCAGTATAGAAACAGAAGGCTTAATTTTTTTCTTCATTTCTTTCAGCTTCAGAAATGCTAACCATGTCCTTCTCTTTTGACTTTTTAATTTCAGTTCTTTGCACTTTTATTTGTAATATTTTGTATTTTCTTCTTGAGCTATGATACAAAATTACTTCATAATTCCCTTCATTCGTTTTAGCTACTTGACATTCTAGTACAAGTTTCAGAGTCTCTTCCAACATCTATTTTAGCCTTTGCAAGACCTTTTCTTTCTTAGTGTTCCATTTCCATGATATCATATTTTGAATTTTTTGGACTTGTTTTAGTTGTCTTCAGCTTAAATTTGAACTTTCAGATAAGCAATTGAGTAGAGTCCGAGTGTTACACTGGACCAAAGGTCAGTTTGAACCACAAGATTGACAGTTCAAACTCACCAGGTGCTCCATGGAAACCCTATAGAGGGTGGCTATGAGTCAGAATTGACTCAAAGGCACTTCACAACAACAAACTGAGCAATTGATAGTCTGTTCAACAATCAGTCACTTGAATTGTTATAACAACTGATATTGGGTTTTCCTATTATCTCTTTCCACAGATGCAGTCTATTTGATCCCTGTGTATTCCATTTAGCTTTCAGTGACTTCACATGCATACAAAAACTGAACAAAGATTAAAGAAGATATAATTGATCTATTTGAATTATGGTGTTATTGGTGGTGGTGGAGGTTATGTGCCGTGGAGTCAGTTCTGACTCATAGAGACCCTGTACAGGGTTTCCGAGGCTGTAAATCTTTATAGGAGCAGAATTGCTCATATTTATCTTGTGGAACAGCTGGTAGTTTTGAACTGTTGCCTTTGAGGCTCACAGCCCTATTCGTAAACACTACAGCAACAACACTACCAGAGAATATTAAATATACCTTAGACTGTCAGATTTGTTTATTCTAAAAAAAAAATGTGTTTTGGAAGAAGTACAACTTGAATTCTCCTCAGATATGAGGATGGTGAGATATTGTCTCAAATACTTAGGACATGTCACCAAGAGAGTCTAGTCTTGAGAAGAGCATAATGCTTTGTAAATTTGGGGGTCAATGAAATCAAGGAAGACCCTAATTGAAATGACCTAACACAGAGATTCAACAATGGGCTTAAGCAAAACAATGTTTGTTAGGAGGACGTTAAGACTGGGTAGTAGTGCTTCATTCTTTTATATATAAGTAGGAAGGCCACTATGAGTAGGAACTGACTTGTTGTTAAGTTGTTAAGTGCCGTCGAGTCAGTTCTGACACATAGCGACCCTGTACAGGGTTTCCGAGGCTGTAAATCTTTACGGGAGCAGAACGCCTCATGGTTCTCCCGCGGAGTGGCTGGTAGTTTCGAACTACTGGTCTTAAAGTTCGCAGCCCGATTCATAACCACTACGCTACCAGAGCTTCTAACTAACAGCACATAATTGCAACAATGACAACTGAATGTGTGCTGTGTAGAACTGGACTTCTAACATTTTAAAAGTAGATTATCAACGCTTTCTTCTGAGTCATTTCTGATTGGGTCCAAACCTTCAACCTTTCAGTTAGTAGTTGAATTATACCCTTGATAGCTTGTATCTATTCTATCAGCTTACACTTTGAGAGAGGGTGATGAACCATCTTCCCACTTCCAGACACTATTGATTCCTGCACGGGACAATCCAATCCAAGAGAAATAAGATACTTGGTCTTGAATGAAGTTCTGTAATGAAAGAGACATATTCTATGAGTAAAAATATTTTTCTATTTCTGAAATTAATTAATAGCCTCATTAGCATTATTTTTATTTTTGCAAAAACAAGGCTATCAATCAGTTTAAAGATGGACATCAGCTTAATTATATTCAAGTTATGAAATAATGGAATCTCAGATGTTGATATTTTATTAAATGTAGCATTATCAATTAGACCTAAAATAGCAATTTCTTAGCTAAGCCATTTTCATTCAGGTTCAGGACTTAAAACCTCTTAATTTATTTTCAAATACTGCTGTGGTTTAAAGATTGGATTTGTAGAAAATTTCTGCTTTGCACTACTGAGTAATCCTATGATACTATGAGGTTTCTACCAATATTGTCTTATATTTTTTTTCTACCTGTACTGAGCTATTTCCCTAAGAAATGGATATCCTTAGGGAGCAGTCCCTTTTCTATCAGATCCAGTGTTTATGTAGTTGGTTGGATAATTACTTAGCAATGTGAAAATAACTGATATTCATCTTAGCATTTCAGTTTTTCAAAGCCCATACATATACTTGTATATAGCCTCACTCAGTGTCTCCAAAATTGCATTGCCTTAGCCAAATCTGCTGCACAAGACCTTTTTAAAGTGTTGAAGAGCAAAGATGTCAGCTTGAGAACTAAGGTGCGCCTGACCCAAGCCAAATTCAATAACCTCATATGGATGTGAAAGCTGGACAGTGAATAAGGAAGACCGTAGAAGAACTGATGCTTTTGAGTTATGGTGTTGGAGGAGAATATTGAAAGTGCCATGGGCTGCCAAAAGAACCAATAGATCCATTTTGGAAGACGTGCAGCCAGAGTGCTCCTTGGAGGCCAAGATGGCCAAACTTCATCTCTCATACTTCGGACATATTGTCAGGAGGGGCCAGTCTCTCGAAAAGAACATCATGTATGGTAAGGTGGAGGGTCAGAGAAAGAGAGGAAAACCCCCAACGAGATGGATTGGCCAAGTGGCAGCATCGATGGACTCAAGCGTGGCAACAGTAGTGAGGTTGGCCCAGGATGGGGCAGTGTTTCATTCTGCTGTGCATAAAGTCGCTATGAGTTGGTTCCAACTCGATGGCACTTAACAACAACAACAATGTCTCAAAATATATTGTGAAGAAAATTTTATTTAAATTCTATTTTTCCAAATTCTTTTATTTTCAACTTTAGCTTTTATTTTCTTTTGTTTCCTATCTTTTTGAAAAGATGAAAAGTTCCCTTCCTATCCCTTTTGCTAGGAAAACCAAAACCACCAACATGAATCTAGACATTAAATAGTCAATTTTAGCCTTCACAGATGGTTCTATTCCTCAATAAAGTTTCTCTCTTTGAAACTTTAAGATCTCAAGGGTTTGAAGTTTAGTTTTAGACTCTTTCTGGATGTACATGGACCTTATGTTAAAATAACCTATCTCAAAATTTGCATTATAAGTGCATTAATCAATATAAGAATTAATGAGAAAGAAAAAATATAGCAGTGTTTTTGTGAAATTATATAATGATATCAAAAGAAAGAAGGTAAACGAATTAATTTAAGGTACAGACACTACATAAAAAGTGAAAATGGTTTAACATATTCCAAACAAATAATGTTCCACATCCTACTTTGGCTGGGACCTTGGTCTCTTCTAGTTTGGAAGAAAGAATTGTGGTGAAAATTAAAGACTATTGGTAACAATCAGTCCAGGGGAATAATGTACCATGTGAACATCAGTCTCCACAACTCAAGAGACCAAAAGAACTAGATGATTTCTGATTACCATTATCAACTTCTCTGAAAGGGCCTACATTAGAAGATTCTGGGTAGAGTAGAAGAAATTATGGAACAAAACTCAAAATAATAAAAAAGATTAGTCTTGTTTGTAAGACAGAGACTGGTGAACCCCAAGACTATGACCCTAGGTCACCCTTCATGTCTAGAACTGTACTCAACTTCATGTCTTCATCTTCAGTCAAGCAATAAATAGGTATATGTATATCTATCTATATATGGAGTCCTGGTGTGGCGCTTGGGTTAATGCATCAGACTGCAAAACCGTTTGAACTGCAAGATTGGCGGTTCAAGCTCACCAGCTGCTCCTCAGAAACTCTATACAGGGTTGCTATGGGTAGGAATTGACTTGACAGCGCTTAACAACAACAACAACAAATATATATATACACACACACACACACACATACAACAACACTAGGAAGGCACACATACCACATACTATATGATAGTTAAGGATACAAGATCCAAAAGGCAGCATTTACCTAAAGACAAAATCAGAATGGTTGGGAAAGAAGCATGGACTAAAAATAGGACACATAGCAAGGAAGTGAGCTAGGTGATGTTACATTGAGGGGGACTGCAAATATTGAAATGAAATAAAATGTAATTTGTTAAATGTAAAACTGATGAACTGCTCTGTAAACCTTCACTCAGTTCACACTAAAAAGTTGTATATGAAAGCTAAATGGGCAAAGACTCTTGATGTCTTTTATAATATTTCTATAATAAACCTGGCTGGTGTGGTTAAAAAGTATATACGGGTATTCCTGACTATTAACAGCCATCTGAATGCTATATTGCTTGCCTAAGAAAATTATAAGGAACTTTCTTATTAAAATTTAGTGATTGATTTCGGTTCAACGGAGAAGTGTTCTATTCACCCCCTTTCCTGGACACTTTTCAATATATGATACTATATTTCCAAGTCAGCACTTTACCTCACTATGTAAAAATTCAACATATTTTTCTTTATCTTATCAACAACAATCACAACTTCCTCATAAAGTACAAATGAGGTTATATTAAAGTATAAATGAGGTAATTTTTCTAACACTATAAATGCCTTCTCCAAAGTTTGCTTTGTTTTCTTGATATTTTTCTAGTTCATGTATTTTTCCAGATTATAATTCTGAACTGTTGAAAGCCAAATATAAAAATAATTTTCCTATTAAGAAAAGGAGCATTATTAGTGTCTATAAATTTATTTTCAACTGGAAATTTTAAAAAATTGCCATTATTCTGGAACATTATACTTTATTAGTTGTATAGTAGGAACAATGATAAATCACTTCTGTGTTTCAAAAAAAGACAATTATAAGAATTATGAAATAGTTTAGTTTTATTGTAATCTAGTATCAGTTAATTTTATGAATAATTAGGATGAATTATCCATAGTTTCATATCCATCTAGAATGATTCTTTTAATTCAGTAGTTTTGTATACTTTTTATTTTATTAGTGGTGTAAGGGTTTTTCTTAGAAACCAAAACTAGATATCAATGAAATTCTCTGATTTGAATGTGTCATTTTCCTTAAAAATTTACGATATATTTGAAAAAGGATTTTTTCCTTATTATTTGATGTTGACTTTACTTAGACTGCATTGTGAATATTCTAACTGTGGTTTTAATTTTGATTTGTATTTGTAACTACCATAAGCACTGCATGAGTCTGAGTCACTGTGCTAAGCACTGAAATGGTTAATAGATATTAAGAATTAGCCAACCACAAATTACAAACACATGAAGTGTATGATGGAAAACAGAAACTATACATCACCAGTTCTTTTTCATCTTCTATTTTGACAAGTCTGGCGCTCATTGTCTTGCACAATTTCTTACTCTCTTCAAATGTCTTCAATTCATGTGAAAAATAATAACAGTTGTCTCCACAACATGACCATTTAGCTTTACATGTACTGGTTTCATATCCTTGAAAACAAAAGATTTCAGAGATACCACTCAGTGTGTGCCCAGAGAAAAATATTTCATGCCTAAATGATTCAGGAATCCTTCTACTTTCCTTGGGAAAATATTTTACTTTATAGAATTTCTGGGCTTTGTTCCTCCTCTCTAGAAAAAACCTGCATCTGGGGAAGAGAATCCCATCTACTACTATCCTCTAATTGCATGCATACTAATATTAAACATCTCTGGGAATAATTCATAAGAAGATTAGTAATTTCCCTCAACCTTTACTGAGAGAACTACACAATGGGAGTCATCTTCTCTGTATTCTTAAGATCCAGTAAAATTTATTGTTGTTGTTGTGTGCTGTGGAGTTGGTTCTGACTCATAGCGACGCTGTACAGGGTTTCCAAGGCTGTAAATCTTTACGGGAGCAGAAAGCCTCATCTTTCTCCCGCGGAACAGCTGGTAGTTTGGAACTGCTAACCTTGCGGTTCGTAGCCCTATTCGTAACTACTACGCTACCAGATACAAAACCAAAACAGAACCAACAGATCTGTTTTGGAAGAAGTGCAACCAGAGTGCTCCTTGGAGGCCAGGATGGCTAAGCTTCGTCTCTCCTACTTTGGACATATTGTCCGGAGGAAACAATCGTTGGAGAAGGATGTCATGCTGGGTAAGGTGGAGGGTCAGAGAAAAAGAGGAAGACCCCCAACGAGATGGATCAGCCAGGTGGCATCATTGATGGCGTCAAGTGTGGCAGCGGTAGTGAGGTTGGCTCAGGATCGGACATTGCTTCGTTCTGCTGTGCATGAGGTCGCTATGAGTCGGTTCCGACTCGATGGCACCTGACAACAACAACGCTATCAGAGCTTCTTAGTAAAATCTGTAGGCACAGAGAAAGTGTCAATATAGTATCTGTATCCCAAACCCATATTTAAAAATATAATAAGCTTTTGTTATTGTGGTTGTTGCTAGATGCCACTGAGTTGTTTCCAACACATAGTGACTCTTTGCACAACACAATGAAACATTGTCCAGTTCTGCACCATCCTCATAATTGTTGTTACACTTATGCCCATTATTGCTGCCAATGTGCCATTCAATCTCGTTGGGGGTCTTTCTCTTTTTCACTGACCAAGTTTGTTGTTTTCTTTTTTTTAACATTACTCTTTTACATTACCAAGTCCTTATCCAGGGACAACACCCTCCTGATAATGTGTCCAATGTACAAGAGAGAAGTCTCACCATTCTTACTTCTAAGGAGCATTCTGAAGGTACTTTTTCTAACACGCATTTTGTTTGTTCTTCTGGCAGTTCATAGTTCTCAATATTCTCCAGTGTTCCAATATTCTCCAACCCAATGACTCAAATGTGTCAGTTCTTTTGGTGTCTTCCTTATTCATTGTCCAACTGCCACATGAATATGAGGCCACTGAAAATACCATGACTTGGATCAAGTGCAGCTTACCTTAGTCCCTAAACTGACGTCTTTGCATATAGACACTTTAAAGAAGTCTTGTACATCCGATTTGGCTAATACAATGTCATTTGATTTCTTGACTGCTGCTTCCATGAGTGTTGATAGCAGATCTGAGCAAAATGTAGGCTTTGGTAACTTCAAAGTTTTCTACAGTTATCATGATGTTATTTAATTGATCCAGTTGTGAGGTTTTATTTTTCTTTTCATTGAGATTCAGTCCAAAAGGAAGGCTGTTCTCTTTGATCTTCAGCAGTATTTTAAGTCCTGTTCACTTTTATCAAGCAAGGTTGTATCAGATGCATATTACAGGCTATTAATGAGTTTTCCTTCAATCCTGATGTCACACTTCTCTTCATATAACCCAGCTTCTCAGATTTTCTCAAGATAAATTTGAATAAATAAGGTGAAAGAATATAGCCTTGGCACATGCCTTTCTTTACTTTAAACCATTCAGTATTTCCTCATACTCTTTGAATGACTTTGTACTGGTATGTGTACAGGTTCCTCATGAGCACAAATAAGTATTCTACAATACTCATTCTTTGCAATGTTATCCATACCTTGTCATAATCCACAAGTCAAACAATCAAGCACAAGTAAACATCTTTCTGATATTTTCTTCTTCTAGCTAATATCCATGTGAAGTCAACAATGATATGCCTAATTCCATGTACTCTTCTTGATCTGTCTTGATCTTCTTGCATCCCCTGACAATGTACTATTACAGTAGTTTTAAAATTTATCTTCAGCTAAATTTTGCTTTTGTATGATATTAACAATATTGTTCTATGATTTCAACATTTTGTTGCCTCACCTCTCTTTGGAATGGGCACAAGTATTGATGTCTTCGAGTCTGCTGGCCAGGAAGCTGTCATCTAAATTTCTCATCATACACAAGTGATCAACTCCAGTACTTGATCTGTTGAAAGATTTAAATTTATATTCCGTCATTTCCAGGACCTTGTTTTTCACCAATACTTTCAGGGCTGCTTGGACTTCTTCCTTTAGTACCTTTGGTTCTTGATCATACCTTTTGAAATGATTGAACATAGAACATTTATTTTTGGTAAAATGGCTCTCTGTATACCTTCCATTTTCTTTAGATGCTATCGGCATCATTCAATATTTTGCCCATAGAATCCTTCAATATTGCTAGTCAAGGCTTGAATTATTTCTTTAGTTTGCTTTTTTTCTTTTCTAATTCCAGGTCTTTGTACATTTCATTATAATACTTGACTTTGTCTTCTCATGCTGCTGCCTTTTGAAATTTCTGTTCAGCTCTTCTATTTTCTCATCTCTTCCATTGATTTTAGCATCTGTATGCAAGTTTCACAGTCTCTTCTGACATCTATTTTTGTCTTTTCTTCCCATCCTGTCTGTTTAATGACCTTTTTCTTTCTTACTGTATAATGTTCTGGATTTCATCCCACAACTCTTCTGGTCTTTGGACACTAGTGTCTAATGCATCAAATTTGTTCTTGGGATGGTCTCTAAATTCAGGTGGGATATGTTCAAGGTCATATTTTGATTTTTATGAACTTGTTTTAATTTCTTCAATTTAAGCCAGAACTTGCATAGAAGTAATTGTTGATTTTTTCCACAGTCTGCCCTGTAACTTCCTATTGAGCTTGTCCACCATCTCTTCCCACAGATATAGTTAATTTGATTTCTGTGTATTCCATATGGTGAATTCCACATACATAGTTACCTTTTATGTTGTTTAAAAACGTATTAACTTATGTGCATCAAAAGACTTCACCAGAAGGGTAAAAAAGGAGCCCACAGCATGGAAAAAAATTTTTTTTTTCAATGGCACATCAGACAAGGGAATAATTTCTAAAATATATAGGAAACTACAACACCGCTACAAGAAAAAGACTAATAACCCAATTAAAAAATGGTCACAGGACATGAACAAACCTTTCACCAAGGAGGAGATCCAGGCAGCCAATAAACATATGAAGAAATGTTTATGATCACTAGCTATTGTTGTTGCCAAGTGCCATCGAGTTGGGATCTGACACATAGCAACCCTGTACAGGTTTTCCAAGGAGCAGCTGGCGAGTTAGAACTGCTGGCTTTAACAGCCCAAACCGACATTGCAGTTTACCGCATTAACCGGCAATGCCACACCAGAAGTCCACTAGTTATTAGAGAGATACATATCAAAATAACAATGAGATATCATCTCATACCAGCAATAACAGCAAAGATTAAAAAAACTTGAGGTCAATAAATTCTGGCGAAGAGGCAGAGATCCTGGGACCCTCTTACATTGCTGGTGGAATTGAAAAATGGCCCAACCACTCTGGAAAACTACATGGCACTTCCTCAGAAGGTTAGAAATAGAAATACCTTATGATCCAGAAATTCCTCTACTTGGTATTTAGCCACAAGAAATACGAGCCATAACACAAGTAGATATATGCACACCAATGTTCATAGCAGCACTATTTACAATAGCAAAAAGATGGAGACAGCTAAGTATCCATCAATGGAAGAATAGATTAACAAACTTTGGTCACATGATGGAATATTATGCTACTTTTAAGAATAACAAGAAAGCTGCAAGCCACCACATAACATGGATGAACCTTGAGGACATTATAGTTAGTCACAAAAGGAGAACTACTGAATAGGACCATTATTGTAAAAGATTAAGGAAAAGTACCTACACTAAAAGGGAAAAAAATGTCTTTGTTGGTTATCTGGGTGTATGGGGTGGGGTGAGTGGAGGGAGGGGAAAGTGGAGCACAGGATAGGGAATAGACACAGGATAGTTTGGGTGCTTGGGGTGGGGGCATACACAAGAAGGGACAGGACAATGGAAGAATAAGGCAGATGGGAGAACAGTTAAGCAGATTTGTATGTGCTAAGTGGAACAGAGGTAAATAATGATGTATGTACATCCTTGAAACAACAGGGCTCTGGAACACAGGAATTGAGGCATGGTTTGAATGAGTAAAAGACGGGGAATAATGTTAAGATAAAGAAGCTTGGTAGCGTAGTGGTTACGGATCAGGCTGCAAACTGCAAGGTCAGCAGTTTGAAACTACCAGCTGTTCTGCGGGAGAAAGATGAGGCTTTCTGCTCCTGTAAAGATATACAGCCTCGGGATCCCTGTACAGGGTCACCGTAAGTCAGAACCAACTCCATGGCACATAATAGCAACAACAACAATGTTAAGGTGTTTGGCTGTCTTTTGAATTTTGGTTTCCCTTGCCTACCATTGTAAAATAGACACTTGAGGGGGAGAGAAAGGAACAGCCAGAAACATCACCATAGAAAGATTTTAAGTCTGTCTTCAGCCTTTAACTGATGGTTGTTGTTGTTATGTGCCGTGGAGCCGGTTCCGACTCATAGTGACCCTACACAGGGTTTCAGAGGACTCATAGTGACCCTACACAGGGTTTCAGAGGCTGTAAATCTTTACGGGAGCAGACCACCTCATCTTTCTCCCACGGAACCACTGCTAGTTTTGAACTGCTGACCTTGCAGCTCACAGCCCGATTCGTAACCACAATGCTACCAGAGCTCCTTAGAATATCTAAAATGGGGTTTGAACTTGCCCAGTGAAGGAGGCTTCCTGTGGAGCCTTTGCATTGCATAAGACCATAGGTGGAATCCAGATTCCCATACAGAATCTTCTGAGGTGGGAAATTTCCTCCTGAAAGGTCAAGCATACCATCCTGGAGTGGTTAGAAGAATAGAAGACACTTCTTGAAAGAAAGACCAGCAGGAAAAATCAAAAACAATAATGGTAGTCTGATTGACTACCAGACACGTTAGTGACTGATAAATGGAAGTGGGGGAAAAACAGCAATGAAGTTGTGAGCTAAGTTTGACCACGTTCAATAGACTCTTTTCAACCCGGGTTGAGATCTGGTTGGTCAGCAGTATGGCAAGACCTGGGGACTCTTGGGCCCAGAGACAAGGACATGGCCACAGAGGACTAGAGTGGAGAGTGAAGCATCCATCTGATATGAAGTGAGAGAAGATTCACAAGAACATCCATACTTGCAGATAGAACCTATTTGACTTGCTTCAATGGCTGGATGATCAGAAATCAATTAAAAGAAGAAAGAAGAGGAAAAAAGAAGTAATCTGCTATAATTTGATAAACTTGAGCTATACTTATGGATGTAGTAGCTCAAAAGAGGAAACAAATCTTTACAGCGAGAATCATTCCCACTCACTCGGTACACAGGGTCGGGACAGGGATGGGCAACTTATGCATTGACTACCCAAAATAGAGGGGATGAAAAGGCAAGAAGTGACTGGCTTACAAGCTATCAAGAGGGAGCCTAGTTCAAGAGGGTGCAGGGGAAGGCAGAATCTCCACTAAGTGGTTTTTAACCTGTCTGGACGGGGCTGATGAAAGGTTATGGGGATAAGACACTTGTGGTTCAATAGTGAATAACTGCTATCAGGACTGACTGTGAATTTTGGAAATGTACAGGTAGATGTTTATTAACAAAAGGAGGGCAGTGGCTGATTTTGCAGTCCAGGACCAGAGGTCCCTGGGATCATCAAGGGAGAAGAACGGAGTGTGGGACCCTATCCAGAGAAGCAATGATGCCAGAGATGGAGGCAGAGACAATGACATGGAGAGATGGAGCAACTGGGGACTCTAGACTCAGGGAGAGAGAGAGGCTGTGAGCTGACAGCCAGCGGGAGGTGGGGCAGACTTGTGGAGTGTACCCTTTGGTTGTTTGATGATGCATGGAGGTGATTGTAATCATGTAACGAAAAGGATGAATGTAAAACTAATGTCCTCCCATGTAAAATATCACATAATTCACAATAAAAACTTTTTAAAAAGGTATTGCAATGAAGAAATCATTGTCTTTGCAAAATTCTATCAATCTCCAGTATAATTTCTATCATTAATGCCATATTTTCTGCTACTTTCCCTTCCTCTTTGTTTCCAACCTTTGTATTTCAATCACCAGTAATTATCAATACATCTTGATTTCATGTTTGATCAATTTCAGACTGAAGAAGTTGGTATAATTCTTCAATTTCATCATCATTGGCTTTAGTGTTTGCTTTGTAA
>NW_006409043.1:567719-569219 GCF_000296735.1 Chrysochloris asiatica | reverse complement strand
TACATTCCTTGTTCCAATGCAGCTGTGTATCCTCATTTTGAGTTGTGACCCATCAGAAAATGAAGGTCCAGAAAGGTTTACTAGTCATCATGGTCAACTCTACTTTGAGGAGGCAGTTCATTCTCAATCATATTTTAAGTGTCTTCCAACATAAGGGGCTCATTTTCTGGTACTATAACTGACAATATTTTGGTGCTATTCATATAGATTTCATTTCTCGGGACTATATCTGGCAATGTTCTTTTGTTTTTCATAAGGTTTTCAATGACTAAACATTCAGAAGTAGTCTGTATCTCCTTCTTCTTAGTGTCTTAGTCTGGAAGCGCCACTTAAACCTATGGGTGACCTCACTGGCTTTTAAAATTCTGGTGGCATAGCATCTAAAAGCACAGCAACATGTAATCCACTAGAGTACGACAAACTGTGAGTGGTGGATAATGAGACTTAGAGTATATGACCAAAGATTCCTAGATTTTTTTTTAGGAGAAAAAGTGCTATTTTTGAGTTCTATTGACTTAAATATAATTTCATGCAATCAAATAACTCTAAACTCTAATTTTTCATTTTATGAGTTTGTTTCAACTAAAGCAGAAAAACAACTGGCCAAAAAATTAGTTTATTCCAGAATATTTGAACACTATTTTAGGGGGTCAATGGCAATAGAGAAAAATTGTTTTGCTATCAGTTTTTAAGCCTATGTGCTGTTGTCGTTGTGTGCTTGTCTAGTCAGTTCCAACTTAATATGATCCTGTATAGAGTTTCTGAGAGAAGCTATGAGTTTGAGCTGCTTATATTGTGGTTAGCAATCTATTGCTTATCCTACAGCTCCAAACCAGAGCTTGGTCATATGTACATACCTGTTTCGGAAGTCTCAGTTTTACACGGGTATCTATCTTCTTGTGTTATGTTGTCTACTGAAATATTCTTTGGTCGGTCTCCCCGATGACCCTGTAAAACTTTATTCAACATTTTAATCTCATCTACAAGCACAATGTGGACTGAATAGAAGGCACAAATTTGATATGTACGTTTATATTCAGTATTTAAAACCATTTTAATTGTTGTGCTTTTTAGGCATCTCTTCTCTCTATGTGATTTTCACACCTAAATCCTGGTGTAGCCCAGTATGATAAGCACTTGACTACTGACCACAAAGTCAGCATTTCAAACTCACCAGCTGCTCCTTTGAAACATTATACAGGGTGGCTATGAGTCAGAATCAACTCAATGATACTAAATAGCAAAATCTTATATAATGAAAATATATTAATGAATTAATAGCAAGACCTCTTATTAGATTACTATGATAGAATGAAGAAAAATACACAGCTTCTTTCTTCAAGAAATTTACTCATTGTAATGGAGAGAGTATGCAATTACAGGACTATAGGTAAGTGGCAAACAAAGATTATTATGTGATGCTCTTGGAACACAGAAGGGATGAATGAGAAACTGTAGGATCTGGAATTGAATAACAGTTCACCAAGGCTTAACATAATT
>NW_006409043.1:557536-563202 GCF_000296735.1 Chrysochloris asiatica | reverse complement strand
CAATCTGTCTGGGCAGAGCTGATGAAAGGAAATGCAGATAGATCTCTTGTGATATAACAGTGAATAATTGTTATCAGGACTGATTGTGAGAATTGGAAATGTAAAGATAGATGTTTTGTAGCAAGGAGGGAAGTGATTAACTTTGCAGTCTAAGAGCGGAGGTCCCTGGGACCATCAAGGGAGAAGAACAGAGAGCGGGACCCTAACCAGAGAAGCAGTGATGCATGAGACAGAGGCAGAGATGATGATGTGGAGAGATGGAGCAGCTGGGGACTTTAAGCCCAAGGAGGGAGAGGGCCACTGTGCTGACGACCGGGGGTAGGGAAGGAGGACTTGTAGGGTATACCCTTTGGTTGACTGATAATGTATGGAGGGGATTGTAACCATGGCAATAAATGATATAGGATAGGATAAATGTAAAACTCATGTTCTCCCATGTTAACTATCACAATAAAACATATAGAAAGCATTTGACACAAAAACCTCTTTATGATAAAAACCACACAACAAACTAGGAAAATATTTAACAAGAAATCAAGAAATTAGGAACTTCTTTAGTTTAACAAAGAACATCTACAAAAAACAAACAAGTAACATCATATTTAATAGATGTGCTTTCCCCAAAGATCAGAAAGAATTACCAGATGTTTGTACGTGACATACCTATTCAACATTGTCCTGGTGGTTCTAATTATTTTGGGGGACTATGACAAACAAAGGGTCTGTATTATAAATAAAAAAGCAAAACTGTCTTTATTTGTAGATGACATTTTAATGTTTATAGATAATTTTAAGGAATCTACTGAAAAACTATTAGAATAAAAAACATGTTCAACCAAATTGCAAGGTACTGGATCAATATATAAAAATAATTTCATTTCTATATTAGAAATGAACAATATAGAAATAAAAGTAAGAAAACAATTCAATTTATACTAACATTGAAAGGAATAATATTGTTGTTGTTAAGTGCCATTGAGTCAGTTCCGACTCATAACTACCCCACACAGGATTTCCAAGGAGCAACAGGTGAATTTGAATTGCCAACCTTGTGGTTCAAACCACCTTGTGACCCAGTGCTTTATCCCACAGTACCACAAAAGAACTACTAGAAGAAGGAAATTAATAAAACAATAATTCTTTACACAGGGATATTTTGGTTAAGGTCACATACATAGTTTGACTTACCTCTCAATCCCAAGACTCCAGTTGTTAAAAAGAAAAAGAAACACAGGCTTCCAAGAATCACTACAGTGAGATACCAGGAATACGGAACTGATGGCCCTGGCCAGAGAGAAAATAATGGTGAGAACAACAGGGAAAAGGGCTCAATTAAATATAGGATTAGAGAGAAATTGTCCATAAACTCAGGACCCTGACTCTAGAGTATCTTCAAACTTGAAAGTATAAAAGGAAAAGATGATGGGTCCATTTGAAAGAAGAAGTGCTTGAAAATCAAATGCTTTGGTTTTTGTCCCTGTTCTCTTACCATATAACAGGGGAATTGCTTGTTATAACAAAAACAACAAAATATTATTTTATAAGCATTCATAATTATCTTTGTTGAATATAATTAAAATAAACTGCATTACTATTTTTAACACTATACTAGTCATAGCTACTGTACAGAAATAATTATAATCACAAACATACCAAATACTGGTTTTATCTTGAAAGTTCATAGAATGAGTTTACAGTGATAACAGTTTCTAAACAATTGAAAGAAATAATTTTCCCATTTAACTCTCAGTTATAAGTATTTTACATAACACTTAAATAATATCATTTCTCTGGAATGTACTATTTGGACATTTAGTTTTCATTATTTCTTTTACAATTAGATATAGTTTAAGCAATCTCATGAAAAGAGTCAAGCTGTAATTATTTGGCATAGTGGAGCTTTGCCTTAAATGAATTTGCTTAAATCACACAGACACAGGTTAAGGAATTAGAAGACAGGTGAAGGTAAGTCCTACATCTAAAAGTCCTATGGATAGCAGTGGGTTTGATTTAATTATATAAACTTTACCTTTTCTGTTAGAGGATCTAGATCTTCTTATCTCTGCCTGATTAGATATTGAGGTATCTATGTTCAGTTCTGAGCAAATTGTCTGCTCTTCTGTCTCTGGAGATTAAAACAGAAAAGTAGATAGTGTTTCACCTTCAGATTATTCCTCAGAAAGCATGCTAGTTATTGAAATGTATGAAGAGAGTTAGCAGAATAGAATTCATTCCAAATAAAGGAGATGGATCTAATTGTTTCTCTTCTTTCTACACAAAGACTACCATGAAAATATTTTTAGATTATAAAATATTGGAAATAAATTGACACAACTTATAAAAAATTCTTTGTGGAATTTATGTAAATGAGAATAAAAAATGAATCCAGAGCAGGAGTTGGGTAGAAGTAAGACTTACTCTTATTTTGCATCTGATTCTCCTGAGGAAGACATTTTATACTGCTATACATTACACCGTTTTCATCCATCTCTGAAAGATATTGAGATACAATTTTTAAATTTTTTTTCTTTTTCTTTACTAAGCATAATTTTCAGATTTTTCCTTTCCGGGGTTTCTTTATATCACTAAAAGCAGTATGCTATTTAATTACTGATGCTAGAAGGTTTACTCTGCCTTTAAAATTCAGATTACTATTTCTTTTACTTCCTGATCCTAAATTCACCAGCCACACCTTGGAAACCCTAAAGAGGTTCTCTATGAGTTGGGATGGACAGCACTTAACAACAATTCCTAAATTACCATGTTAAAATCATCTCTCTAAATTACAGGTGATGTCTCTTCAACAACTGTCTTAAATTATCCAAATGATTTATCTACTTTAATGTTAAATTTAAAAATAGATCTAAATAGGAATGCTATGATCTATGAAATATTTATACAATGTTGAAAAATTGTTTTTATCCTGAAATATACCAGGAAATCTTCTAGGAGTAATTTGTATTTCCAAAATATTACTTCATACTAAAAATTTCTCCTTTATGAGAACTGACGTGTCTTTTCCCAGGTTTCTTCATCACTATTTGTTATTATAATTATTTTTTATTGATCTGAGGGTAATTTCCTTTATATAACCTTAGATAGGATTTTTAAATTCTAATATTTTTTTTTACAGATAAATGCAATGAGGAATCAAGCTTAACTAGATTTCCTTTTGTGATGTGTGTTGTGTTATATCCATAATATTTGAAAGCCTAGGGTAAAAACAACCAATTCTCTTTGGATATTAATTTTATTTGCAAATTTGGGGTATAAGTTAGTTTAAGTTTCAAAACTTTCTGCACATTACGTTTCGGATAAAATAAATTTATATGAAGTAGAACACTGAACATACAAAAATAAAATTACTATCTCGTGCTTACTGAATTGGCAGTGCAATATTGTCGAACAATTCTTACTTTTTAAATTTCCTTAGGGAATTGTGGCCCGTTGTTGTCTTTTACAATTTGTTGTTTTAAAAATTAAGACATATGAATGTGCAATATGTATCTACTTAATAACATTTACTAATTTTCCATAAGAAAAGATCCTATAAGAAAATATGGTTATTACAGAAATACACTATAATGCCTTTTAAAATTTTTTACTAACTTTGACATATCTCAGGAAATTAGAAACTATACCACATAAGGAAAATCTACGTCTGGAGGTAAAAAGCAATATACTATTATATGAACAATTTATCGAACAATAATTTACCTACCCAACCCCTTCCATTTGCTCTTTTAAAGTAGTCTATTTAAGTTACATTGTCAAATTCAATGGTAAACCATGAAAACTAGAAAAGAAATTTCAACATGCAAGTTTTAAACTTGATGAGGTCAGTTTGTTTGTCTATAAGATTGAATTTATGGGATTGTTTTTGTCAAATCTCTATTTTTTGTATTCTATATATACAATCCAGAGGTGGCCTAGGTGAGATGTGCTAAGTGACAGCTTAGATATAGTTGATGATACCTGTGTCAGTGAAGTAGAGCATCTTCTGGCAACACAGTCTGGTCCAAATAGCAGAGGTATTCTCCAGTAGGAAGAGAGATGTGTGTGAGCCTGAACACAATATGAGTCATGTTGGTTATTTGTCATATCTGTTCTTGTGATCTAAAATGTTCATCCTTTGTCATCAACAAGTGAAGATGTGAATAAAGCAATTCATATTTGAGGTTTAGATCTCATCTGCCCTACAGTTTGTGAGAATTTTGCTTTTTTTTTTTTTTTTAATAGAGACAAAGAATGGACAAGAAATTTAAAGGGCCATGCCCATTTTACACTTGAAACAAACAAATACTGCACATTAAAGAAAAAAGAAAAAAAAAAAAAAAAAGACCACCATCACCACTATCAAATACTAAGATTCTAAATATAAACCCTGTAACAGACACTAACATTTTGGTCTATATATAGAAAATGCTTAAAGAAGATATTTAAATCTGTCCTCTGAACTATTATAATATTGGCTATAGAAAAATACATCAGCACTAAGTCATTGTTTCCCATTTTTCTGAAGATTTTGAAAATAAGATCTCATAAGGATTTAATAAATCGAGGGTCATTTAAATCTTGGTTCTTTAAAAATGTACCTAAATGAAACAGCTTTATTCTTCAAATGTTTTTAGTTAACCTTTTCCTCTAATTTGTACTTAAATATAGGAGAACAGAAACACAGTAGCTTCCTCTTCAGTAGACTGATGGAGCGAATCCATTTCTGATGGAAATGAATTCCCATGCATGGTAAAATAAAGACAATGAAGTTGAAATATATATGCAAGGCTTTGAACATACTAGGAAAATGTTGAAATGCTATGTTTGCATCATTTAATTGTAATAATAACGGTATGGTTAGTAAAGGAAGATATTTTAATTGCAAATTTTTATTTGTACAGAAAAATATTTACAAAAAAATATTCATTGAATTTTAGAATTGACAAATGCTGATGCGTTGATACAAAATTGAGTTTTCACAGATATTTCCAAATAGAATGAGTATAAGCAAAGGACAACCTTAAGTAGTATCCTAAAAAGCATACGTCTATTTATATTCTCATTGTAGTTCTGTTGGAGTACTAGTGTAGCACTATAGGATAAGAACTGGACTGCCAGCCACGTGGTTGGCAGTTCAAACCCACTAGCCTCTCCTCAGATACTAGATACAGGGTCACTATAAATTGGGAATTGACTAGATAGCACTTAGCAACAACAACGTACTTCCGTTATTTGTTCTTATAGTGTTGTTGTTTTTGTTGACGTTAAGTGCCATTGAGTCGGCCCTTTTAATAGTCCTTTCTGATTGCTGTTGTATCTTTTCCAATTGCCATCGACTTCATCCAAAACAGGTATATAATCTGGCAATCTCAACACCACTGTTGTTCTAAATTAGTATTCTTTTACCTTTGTTTCATATACAGCTATCCCTTACTTGTGGACTATTTTATTACCTGGCCTTTCACATTGACAACAATGTTAAAAAATATATACTCTCTGACTGTTTTGCTATTTTACTATTAGTGATGTACATCTGGCAGTAACAACTGCAGAAGTGCAAGACAAGAGGAAAGCTGTCTGTACTAAGATATTGTCTCAATTTGCTTGGACTATGAGTCTCAATGGTTTGGCAGTTATACAATGATGCAGTTTGGTAGTCAGTCATACAA
>NW_006409043.1:552920-556578 GCF_000296735.1 Chrysochloris asiatica | reverse complement strand
TTTTTAAACAACTTTTTATTGTGAATTGAGTGAAGATTTACAGAGTAAATCATCCATTTTACATCCAACAAATCATACACTTTTTCAATGATTACAATCCTCTCCATGTCACATTAGCTATCCCACTTCTACCTTGTGATTCTTATATGCATGCTATCCTCCTTCCCAACCATTCTCAACTTTGTTCTTAGGTAAATGTTGCCTTTTGGTCTTCAGTGGTTGGCCATTTCATGGTGAGTTATACCTCATACTGTTGTTGTCCCTCCTATATATACCTAGCTACTGCTTGGCTGAAATTTGAGACAGAAGGGTTAGTTCAGTATGACTGAGAGTAATAACCTCAGGCTTCTCCAGCCTCTTTCAGATGAGTAAGCCCAGTCTATTTTTCTAATTTTAACATTTGTTGCACATTTTCTCCTTTTCTATCCAAGACCTTCTATTGTGATCCCTTTCAGAACAGTTGGTATGAGTAGTCAGGCATCATCTATTTCTTTTGGTCTCATGGTTGTGGAGATTGACGTTCATGTGCTCTATTATTACATTAAATCAACTGAGTCCAAGCATCTTCAATTTTCATCTCTTTATTCCTTCACACAAGAAAAGACCAATAGTTGCACCTTAAATGGTCACTTATGAGATTTGAAGGTCCCTGTAGTTACCAAAAGTAGAATGTAGAACATTGTGTTTGTGTTTGTGGACTCTGTTATGCCCATTTACCCTAGTGGTGTCCCCTGATACTATGGTCCTGAGAACCCAGGTTCAGAAGCTTAATCCCTCAAGGTGTTTGGTAATGTTTAAACAGATTTTATAACTTTGCCCCCTATATGCTTTACCCCATTGACAGATATTTCTGCAGCAAAGCTAAATACCAACGTACAAATATACCCCATTGACAGATATTTCTGCAGCAAAGCTAAATACCAACGTACAAAGAAACAAAATACCAACGTACAAATATATTTGTGGGTATAGTCTAAGGCTCCCTTCCATATCTACTCAGTCTGTGACTCTATCCATGTATCTAATAATAGATCACTGTTTTTGTAGGGCTGTGTATATATAACAAGGAACTCTTGGTAGCGTAGTGGTTACGAATCGGGCTGCGAACTGCAAGGTCAGCAGTTCAAAACTACCAGCTGTTTCATGGGAGAAAGATGAGGCTTTCTGATCCTGTAAAGATTTACAGCCTTGGAAACCCTGTACAGGGTCTCTATGAGTCGGAACCGACTCCACAGCACACAACAACAAAATATATATATAACAGTATTACCTCTATAACCTTTAACTTTTACTTTCCTTTCTGTACCCTTCTCTGTCTTATTCATGCTTTTGCAAACCTCCCTCTCATTGTATGTTTTTCATGTCAAAAAGCTAACATATGCTAACCTCTAGCTAGTGAATTACTCTGTCTTCCCTCAGATCCCTGATAAACATCAAAGAATGTTTCTTTTAGCATGAAAACATTTTCTTGACTTTTTACAATATTTGTCCTCTTGTAATTGACTAATTTCAGTCAACATAATATCCTCCATGTTCATCCATATTGTGAGGTGTTTCACAGCTTCACTGTTATTCTTCAGCATTGAATAGTATTCCATTGTGTGTATATACCAAAGTTTGTTTACCCATTCTTCCATTGAAGGGCATGTAGGTTGTCTCCATCTTTTTGATATTGTGAATAGTGCTGCAAAAAATGGGTGTGCATATATCTATTTGTGTTACAGCTTTTATTTCTTGAGGATATATGCCAAGTGGAGAGATTACTGTGCCATACAGTATTTCTATTTCCAAGTTTATGAGGAAGACTATAGCATTTTTGACAGTGGTTACAGTTTCACCAGTAGTGTAGGAGGATCCTAGTCTCTCCATACCCTTGCCAGCATTTGTTGTTTTATGTTATTTTAAAATTTGTTGTTTTATGTTATTTTTAAATTTTCTATTAGTGCTAGGATGAGACGATATTTCACTTTTGTTTTGATTTCCATCTCTTTAATGGCTAATGAGCATATGTTTATTAGTACTTTGGTTATAATTCTGTTGGAGTTCTGTGTGGTGCTGTGAGATAAACTTAGGGGTGGTATGCACAAGTTTGGTTGTCAAACCTACCAGCCAGTCTTTGGAAAATCTATACTGGGTTTCTGTGAGTTAGAAACAACTCAGTGGCACTGGACAATAACAGTGGCTGATGATTTCGAGCATTTCTTCATGCTTGTTGGTTGCCTGAATGTCATCTTTGGTGAAGTGTTTGTTCATGTCCTCCGTCCATTTTTTAGTTGCATTGTCTTTTTTTGTTGTTGTTGAGGTGTTGAAGTTTTCAATACATTTTAGAGATTAGTCCCTTGTCTGATATGTCATTGCCAAATTTTCTTTTCCAGTTTGTGGGTTCTCTTTTTACTCTTTTGGTGTCTGAGTTTTAGAAGGTCCCAGTCATAGATTATTGTCTTGTTTGTAGGGTTTCAGTTATGTTTGATAATATATTGCTATTCCCTCTTTTTGCTTTGTAGTTGTCTTCACTATAGATGAATAAATCTGAATTCCTATTTTCAGTCTTGCAGGTTTGTTTTACTTTAAATATTTCTATATCAAGATAACAGGATTGGAGTCCTGGTGTGGTGGTGTAGTACAAATACTGGACTGCTAACTGCAAGGTCAATGGTTCAAATCCACCAGTCACTCTTTGGAAACCCTATCAGGTTCACTTGAGTCAGAACTGATTCAGTGACTCTTGAAGTCAGGATTGAATTCTGGGTGGTGGTGTCATGCAGGTTAATCTCAGTTTGTTTTCTACTGTTCTTGGTTCTCAGTCTGAAAAACATCCCTCAGCAACTTTTGTAATGTAAATCTGGTTATTATAATATAATTTCATTTCTATTCATCTGTAATTGTTTTTAATTTCCACAATGTATTTGAAGGACAGCTTTGCATGATATATGATCTTTGGTTGGCAATTTTTTTTCTTTCATTGCTTTATATATGTCTTACCATTGTTTTTTTATTGAGATGTTTTGTTGTTGTTATTGACTACTGTGGAGTCAGTTCTGACTCATAGTGACCCTGCACAGGGTTTCTGAAGCTGCAAATCTTTACAGGAGCAGAAAGCTTCATCTTTCTCCCGTGGAACAGCTGGTAGTTTTGAACTGCCGATGTTGAGGTTAGCAGCCTGATTCGTACCACTACGAGATGTTTTAGGGAACATTTAATTTCTGTGTGGATATTGTAAATCTGTTTTTATTTTAATTGTTCCCCCTAACTGTGAGTCAGAAATAGATTATCCAAAGACCAAATTTTCTCATCATAAGGTTAAATGTAAAAGTAAAGTGTTCGATACTTTGGTAATATGAATTATATTTCTATTATAAAAAACCCAGTTTCACATACGCAACTTTTTTGTCTGTATATTTAGGTGATACAAACATTCAGTATCTTGCAAGGAATATACATGATCTTGAAAGAAAATTTATCATGTAGTTTGGCTCTTTACTAGAGCAAATGTTTATTGAAAAACAAATGTAGCTTCTTTGAACATTTAAAAAAAATCAACTTTCCTGGAATTGCAAAGCAATCAAATGGTGAAATATGAACATACTTAAAACACACCAGTGAAACCTAACTAGTGAAGAACAGTATTATTTTTCTATCTACAGAAATACCAAAAATA
>NW_006409043.1:548993-551051 GCF_000296735.1 Chrysochloris asiatica | reverse complement strand
CCATGGCACTTTTAGTGTAATTAAGCATCAACTGGATTTGTGTCTTGATAATGAAGTGAACCTCCCTTAATGACAAAAAAATTTCTGGGATTTATTACAAAGAAAAACAAAAGGAAGTTATATGTCTACTCTACTTATATTGTATTAAAATCTGTACCACTTTAAAAATAAAGTAAAGATAAGGCAAAACCCACACCTGAAACTACTGTTCTATAGTAAATAGCTTTTAGGACACTTGAACAAATTGTCCTATCACACCTAGTGACCTCGCAAATCTACTGCTTATACTGAGGAGGGAAAGAAGGGAATCAAGCTGTCTACGGCTAAAATAGAATTCTTTTCTATTTGCAAAGAAAAGCTTTTGATGTTTTCTGTTTTCTTTTCTAATTTTTCAAAGAAATCTATTTTCTTTGAAAATCTTCTTAAATGTTACACTTTAAAGACTATAAAAATATATGCAAACCCTCACAACAGAAGCAGATTGCCAGTTTTTCGCCCTTTAGTTACCAGCCAAGTACTTAATCATTACATCACCAGGATTTCTTAGTAGTTGTTTTTTTTAAAAAAAGAAAATTATGGTGTGTGAAATAATAGAAAATTTAACAAAAATTATCCACAAAATGTTTTATAACAATATGAATTTTTCTGATAGTAAAAACAATTGATGTACATTGAAAAAAATCTAGAAAATATTTAAAGTATAAATAATTTATGAATCTGTAATATAAGTGCAATTATGATTCATATTTTAAGACATTTCTTCCTATATGTGTATTACTTTTAGGTATCATGTTTCATATACAGATTTCATATTGTTGTTATTAAGTGCCATTGAGTGGACTACGACCCATAGCAAACCTATACAGGGTTTCCAAGGAGCAGCTGGTGAGCTTGAACCACTGACCTTGCAGTTCAAACGACTTTACAGTCTGATGCATTAGCACACAGTGCCACACCAGAACAGATTTCATAGGACATTCTAAAGTCATATTATAAACATGTCCTCAATTCATTTTACATTACCTGAAAATGATAATGCAAAAAAAAAGCAACTACAGAAGAAATCTAGGTAAAGGGAATGAACCAACAATATACAAGAAAGTAAAAGGAGCCAATGTACACACACATACAGTTATCTGCTCTGTAATCCAAATAATTAAAAATTCTAAAAACAAAAGAGAATTTTCTAAGTTACACAGTTCAATCATTTGATAAAATTATTAATGAATGTATCAAAAATGTACACTATGCATTGCTGAATTTGAGTTTATTGAATTATTTTTTAAATTATGATAGAGATGTAAGAAGCTACCTAAATCCAATAATATGAAATACTTGAAAAAAATTAGGTTTTTGTTGTTACATGCCATTAAGTCAGTTCAGTTGATAAGTGGTTGATGTGTAATCCTACTTTCTGGAAACCCTTTTCCCCTTGTCTCAGTTAGAATTGAGTTTCATTCTCATTTATAAATCAAATTACTGCCAAACTGAACTGAATGATTCTTATTATTTCAAAAATCTAAAGTAGAATGAATGTTGGGTAATCAATCATTATGGGAGCTGAACCAACTCAAATATATTCAAGTATGAGAACATTCCATTTACATTTTTTTAATAGATAATTTATCAAATATTTCTATTCCATTAATTGAATGATTCTTTTCACCATTGATTTATATGAAAATGTATACTATTATTTAGAAAAACTTCACACATTATTTGACTAGATTTATATAATCAATGCCTGTTATATACTATGTAAAATACTAATTACATATTATAGTTAAAAGGCTGAAAATTGGATCAGAAAACAAAAGTATAAAAAATTTAGTTCAATAGGATGTATTTTGCACATTGAATTTCAATGTTACTTATTACCACTTATATTCATTTTGGTTTAAAACAAAGGATTTTAATATTTTTTGAACATTTAAGAACAATACCAGGACTCCAGATTTTCTGTCTAAGGGAAAGTAAATAGAAGAACATTAGGCTATAATAGTCTAAAGTGATAGAAGCATCCACAAACATAAATCTAGGATTCTAGAATTATAGCAG
>NW_006409043.1:546905-548138 GCF_000296735.1 Chrysochloris asiatica | reverse complement strand
CTCATAGGGATCATGTATAGGGTTTCCAAGGAGTGACTGGTGACCTGGAACTATAAACCTTGGGTTTTAACTGACCTTGCAATCCAGTGAATTAACCCGTAGTGCCACAACAGGACTCTGTATCAGGAAAAAGGGAAGTTTATTCTTGATTTCAAAAGCATCCCCTCAATTTGTAAAGGAAACTTACTTCAACATCATTGATAAATCATTCTTTACACCTAAATCATTCACAAGCAAATATTGATCTGCTACTATTGACAAGAAAACTTGAATGTACTATTTTTTAAATAGAAAAGGGATTCCATGAGGTTTGGATAAACTGAACTACAACAGGAGTTTTCCAGGTGGTTTAATTAAGTGACAACGCACACATTCCTGAGTCTACCCCATTGTGGTGACAATGATTATAACAGAACTGTTCCACATTCAATTTAAGAGGTGTTTCTTCCCAAGAAACTGATCCGATTATCAAACACGCTTAATCGGATAGGAGAATAGGCTTAATAAAATGGATTCATTGCAAACTTTATGTACAAATCATTGATGTCAGTAAAGAAGTTCTTTATTCCATCTTCTTGCCATATTTCATGAAGAATGATAAATCTCATATGACAATCTGTTAAATTGCCAAAACAAATCACTCGTTGAATTTGTCCAGAGTTTTCAGGTACATGTTGTTAGACAGCCACACGTGTTCATCTAGTAGGTGGAGAACAAACAGCTGCAGCAACACCTGAGCAGTGGAGACACCCAACCAGATCCTTAGGCACAGACACAAACTCCCTTTTTAGCCTTATTTTAAAGTAGGACTTCAAATCAGTTTATTCTACTTTGACATCCTTCTGAGAATTTGCATTTCCACCCTATATATATTGAATTGTTAAATTGCCCTGGAGTTGTTTTGAGGACTCCTAAGGAACCTATGTAGTGCTTCTGAGGAGCTGCTGGTGAGTTTGAACCACCGACCTTGTGGTTCAAACTCAGCTTTCAGTTCACTGCTTATCCTACAGCACCACAACAGGACTCCATATTGAAATTAGAATATACATATACATTGTGGCCCTGTGAATTAACGCACTGTACTGCAAAGTAGCTTTGAACTGCAAGTCGGTAATTCAAGCTCACCAATTACTCCTTGGAAATCCTATATAGGGTCACTATGGGTTGGAATAAACTCAACTTCATTTAACAACAACATAAGAATCACATGGTGTGGCACTGTAGGATAATCAC
>NW_006409043.1:543446-546125 GCF_000296735.1 Chrysochloris asiatica | reverse complement strand
ACTGCAGAAACCCTATACAGGGTGCTAATAGTCAGAACCTACTCCAAGGTACTTATAACAACAACAGAAGCATCATATGGTGACCTTGTTAAAATGTAGATTATGATTCAGCATACTTGTGAAGGAAACACAAATTGTCTGTGGGGGATCAAATTAGAATGTACTGTTCTTAAACCCTTTTTTAATAGGACAAAACGCTAACAGTCTTTTAATAGTTTAAAAGCTGCTTGTGCTGCAAGTGTAGGTGATGTGACACAGAATTTATGGTGTATAGGGGTTGATACAGCATCTTACTGTGGTACTGTAGGATAAGCTCTGGACTACTAACATAAGGTTGTTGGTTTTAGCCCACTTGCAGCTCTTCAATAAACCCTATATATAGGATTGCTAAGAGATTTAAAGGACTGGAAGGCTTTAACAGCATTAACAATGGGTAGGGGTTGATTTCAAATTAGGGCAAATTTACATAGCAATAAACAATTGTTAGTCAATCAAAGTTTATAACCTCAAGGATTTACTGTGTTTGGGTTTGAAACTGAAATGGTTTGTTTCCAAGTTTGATAATGGAAATGGTACTTATACTCTTTGAAGGTTCAGATTTTCACCTATTGAGACATTAAAAAAAAATTCATTGAGTAGGTTCACTGTTCTAAGCACCAAGGATGCATGACTCCATTAATAGTCTCCTCAAACCTCACTATCTTCATCCCATAGTATCTGCATTTTTCTCACATTATTAAGATGGAAGCCTCTGTTTCCAGTGACAAAATAAATTAGTAAAAAGGAGTCTGGTATAAGACATTTTGAGAAGTTGATGAGTTTATCAAATTGTTGTTAGGTGTCATTAAGTCAGTGCCAACTCAGAGCCACCCTAGGCACAATAGAACTAAAACCTGCCTACTCTGGCACCAACCTCACAATCATGGCTACATTTGAGTCTACTATTGCTGCCACTCTGCCAATCCATCTAGTTGTGATTCTTCCTCTTTTTCTCTACCCCTCCACTTTACCAAGCATGGTGTCCTTCTCTAGGGACTGGGCCCTCTGATAGTATGTCCAAAGTATGAGAGACAAAGACTGGCCATCCTGGTTTCCAAGGAGCATTCTGATTGTACTTCTTCCAAGACAGAATTCTTTGTTCTTTTGCCAGTCCATGGTGGTGGTTATGTGCTGTGGCGTCAGTTCTAACTCATATCGACCCTGTACAGGGTTTCCAAGGCTGTAAATCTTTACGGGAGCAGAAAGCCTAATCTTTCTCCCATGGAACAGCGGGTAGTTTCGAACTGCTTACTTTGAGATTCGCAGCCTGATTCGTAACCACTACACTACCAGAGCCTTGGCCAGTCCATGGTACTTTTAATATTCTCCTCCAACACCATAACTCAAATGCATCAATTTTTCTATGGTCTTCCTAATTCACTGTCCAACTTTCATATGTATATAAGGTTATCGAAAATACAATGGTTAGGGTCAGGCACACCTTAGTCCCCAAACTGACATCTTTGTCCTTCAATGCTTTCAATAGGTCTTATGCAGCAGATTTGCCTAATGAAAGTTGTCTTTTTATTTCTTGACTGTTGCTTCCATGAGTGTTGATGGTTGATCCTAGCAAAACAAATTATTTGAAAACTTCATTCTTTTTTCCATTTATCTTGATGTTATTTATTGGTACAGTGGTGTGGATTTTTTTCCTTTATGTTGAGGTGAAATATATACTGAAAGCTGTGGTCTTTGATTTTCATCACTAAATATTTTAAATCTGCTTAATTTTCAGCAAGCAAAATTTTATCATCTGCATTTGCAGGTTGTTAATTAGTCTTCTTCCAATCCTGATGCCACATTTTTCTTTATATTTATCCAGCTTCTCAGAATATGTGCTCAGCATACAGATTGTATAAGTATGGTGAAAGAGTACAACCCTGGCACACACCTTTCCTAATTTTAAACTGTTCAGTGTTCCCTTGTTTTGTTTGAACAATTGACTGTTGGTCTATGTACAGGTTATTCATGATTACAATTAAGTGTTCCAGAATACTCATTTTCCACAATGTTGTCCAGAGTTTATCAAGATCCACACAATTGAAAGCCTTTGCATAGTCAATAAAGCACAGGTAAACATCTTTCTGGTATTCTTTGCTTTAAGTCAGAATCTATCAGATGTCAGCAATGATATCCCTCATTCCATATCCTCTTCTGAATCTGGCTTGACCCTCTGACAGTTCTCTGTCAATGTATGCTTGCAGCTGTTTTTGAATTATCTTTAGCAAACTTTTACATGCATTAGATATTAATGATATTGTCTGATGATTTGTTCCTTCCGTTAGGTCACCTCTCTTTGAAATGGGCACAGATACAGACCTATTCAATATTCTCCTCTAACACCATAAATCAGAAGCATCAATTCTTCTTCATTATTCATTATTTACTGTCCAGCTTTTGCATGCATATGAGGTTATTGAAAATACCATTGCAACATTGAAAATTCAATATTGAAAATTCAGTATCACAAGTTGAGGCTTAAAATTTTTCTTCAGTTCCCTAAGATTGAGAATTGCTGAGCATGTTCTTCCCTTTGGTTTTCTAATTCCAGGTCTTTGCACATTTTCTTATTAATATTTGACTTTGTCTCCTCAAGCTGCTCTTTTATATATTCTGTTCAGCTCTTACCTCTTCATTTCT
>NW_006409043.1:531019-542832 GCF_000296735.1 Chrysochloris asiatica | reverse complement strand
TAAAGTGTTGAAGAGTAAACATGTCAGCTTTAGGACTAAGGTGCACCTGGCCCAAGCCATGGTATTTTCAATAACCTCATATGCATGCAAAAGTTGGACAGTGAATATGGAAGATTGTAGAAGAATTGATACATTTGAGTTATGTTGTTGGAGGAGAATATTGAAAGTGCCATGGGCTGCCAAAAGAACCAACAGATCTATGTTAGAAGAAGTACGTACAGCCAGAGTGCGCCTTGAAGGCCAAGTTGGAGAGTATTCCATCGTCTTATATACTCTGGGATAATTCAAGTAGAATTGGTGTCTGTCTCCTCTTCTCTGAATGATTGGTAGAATTTGTTAGTGAAATCATCTGGGCCTGGACTTTCTTGGTTGTTGTTGAGAATTTTTTAATGCCTTATATAATTTCTTTTTTGTTATGAATCAGTTCACATTTTCTTCTTTAGTCCATTTAAGTTTAGTAGATAGTTTGTTTCTAGAATTTCTTAATTTCTTCTAGGTTTTCAAATTTGTTGGAAAATAGTTGTGTATGCTTTTCTAATATTATCTTTCTTATTTCAGCTAGTTCAATCATCTTTGCCAATTTGATTTCTTATTTGTTTTATTTAAGTGTTCTTATTTTCCTTTGTTTGTTTTTCTGATTATTTATTTTATTAATCTTTCCAAAAAAATCATACCGCTATTTGTTGATTCTTTCTTTTGTTTGTCTGTATTCTATTTTACTTATACCTGGTCTAATTTTTATTATTTCTTTTCTTTTAATGACTGTGTTCTAATTTTGCTGCTGTTTTTCGAATTGTTTAAGGTGTTATATTGAGGTACTGATTTAAATTCTTTATTCCTTCCTGATGTGTGCAGTTTTTGCTATAAATTACACTCAGTATTTTTGCTGTATACCAAATATTTTGATTTTTTAAAAAGTTTTCATTTAATTCAAGTAAGTTTTTTATTCCATTTTTAATTTCTTATATTATTCACTTTTAGTTTATTCTATTTTATCTATTGATGAAAAAAAATGGTTCTAGGCTAGAACCTGGATGCCAGTAGGAAAATCACTGGACTGCAAACCACAAGGTCTACAGTTTGAGCCGACCAGCCACTCCTAGGGAGAAAGATGAGGCTTTTTGCTTCCTCAAAGATTTACAGCCTTGGAAACTCTGTAAAGGATTGTTATGAGTAGGAACCAATGTAATGGCACATAACAACAACAATTGTCCAGAAACTTAAAGTAGGGTGTCATTTAATTTCCATGTGGTTGGTCTTTACCTTTGATATTTCTAGTTTGATTTCTAATTTTATAAGTTGTGATCTGAGAAAATGGTATGTAGTATTTCAATGATGTTCAATATTAAGAGGCTGGATTTGTATCCTAACATATAGTTTATTCTAAAGAATGTTTCCTATATACTAGAAAATAATGCTCACTGTACTGATATTGAGTGTAGTGTTCTTCATATGTCTTTGAGTTCAAATTGTCTGATAGTGTTGTGTAGTTCCTCTGTGTCTTTGTTGAGTTTCTTTCTAGTTCTGTCCTTTGTATAAAATGATCTATTAACGTCTTGATGTGGTATTAAATCAGTACCTCAATATAACACCTTAAACAATTTGCAAAAGAGCAGCAAAATTAGCCTACAGTCATCAAAAGAAAAGAAAAATAAAGATTAAAACAGGAATAAGTGAAATAGAATTCCAAAAAACAAAAGAAAGAATCAGTAAATAGAGGTATTTTTTTTTTTTTTTGGAAAGATTAATGAAATAAATAATCAGAAAACAACAAAGGAAAAAAAGAACACTTAAATAAAACAAATAAGGTCATCACAAGGTCAACAGTTCAAACTCATCAGCCTCTCATCAGAAATTCTAAACAGGGTCCCAATGAGTTGGAACTGACTCGACAGCACTTAACAACAACTATTGTTGTGGGAGAGTGGTGGCTCAGTATAAAAAAACACTCGACTATGAACCACAAGTTTGGTGTTTTTAGCCCACCAGCCAATTTGTGGAAAAATGATGAAGCTTTCTGTTTCCACAAATTTGTATAGCCTCAGCCTATACAGGATTGTTATGAGTTTGAACTGACTTAAAAACACTTAACAACAATTATTATTGTAGAGCTTGAAGCCCTTTCCTGTGTGCGTAGATATTTATTATGGCTATGTTTTCTTTTTCAATTCATTCTTTAATCACTATGCAATAGTTTTCCTTGCTTCTTATGCAGGTTTTTGCCCTAGTGTCTATTTTATCAGAAATTAATATCACCACTCCTGCTTTTTTTTGATTGATATCTTTCTTCCCTTTCTTTACTTTTTAGTCTATATTCCTCTTTGTGTCTAAGGTGTGTCTCTTGTACATAGTATATTGATAGGTCCTGTTTTCTTATCCATTCTTCCTTTCTGCTATTTTCTGTCTATTGACTGGTGTATTTAATTCATTTACATTCAGTGTAATTACTGATGAAGATCACTGACCATAGCCTTATATATGGGTTGCACCTCAATGTAAAGAAAACAATAATCCTTACCACTGGACCAATACATAACATTAATATAAACAGAGAAAACATTAAAGTTGTCAAAACTTCCTTTTGCTCCAATCTACCATCAACACCATGGAAACAGCAGTCAAGAAATCAAATGATGTACTGCATTAGTCAAATCTGCTGCATAAGACCTTTTAAAAGGTATTCAAGAGCAAAGGCACCAGTTTGAGGGCTATGGAGCACCTTGCCCAAGCCATGGTATTTTTAACAGCTTCATATGCATGTGAAAGTTGGACAATGAATAAGGAAGACCATAGAAGATTTGATGCATTTGAGTTTTAGTACTGGAGGAGAATATTGAAATTACTATGGACTGTGTTGGAGAAGTACAGTCAGACAGCTCCTTAGAAGCAGGATGGCCAGACTTTGTCTCTCATATTTCAGAAATAATATCAGGAAGGACCAGTTGTAGGAGAAGGACAGCATGATTAGTAAGGTGGAAGGTGAATGAAAAAGAAGACTCCCAATGAGATGGATTGACACAGTGGCAGCATAAATGTGCTTAAATGTAGCAATAATTACAAGATTAGTCCAGTCAGTGTTTCATTTTTTGTGTATAAGGTCGCCATGAGTCAGTACTGACTTGACAGCACCTAATAACAACAACATGAATTTATTTTTGTCATCATGCTCTTTTATTCATTTATTTTGTGATACTGCTTGTTTCTTTCATCCACATAATTTTCTTTGTTGAGTTTATTTTGTTTTGTTGTCACATTCATTGTTACTATTTTTTTTTGTTGTTTACTAAATCTTTATTATTTTGATGAGAAGGCTTGTCAAATTTGTATAAGGTTTCCCTGTATTCGATTAGTTTCTTTCAAGCAGTCTGTTCTGTCTTCATAGTGACTTGACTTCCTCTACATTTGGAAGTTCTGTAACTACATTATTTATACCCCCTTTTTTACTTTGTAATTATCTTTGTTTACAAATTGCTATCTCTGATTCTTTATTTTCAGTGTTGTAGGTTTAGTTTAGTTTATATATCTCTACATCTGTTTTCACTTCTGAGTGGTAATATCAGAAACTCAAGTTGTCTGTCATTGTTGAGTCTTTATCTATAGAATTCCCTTTACGATTTCCTCTAAGTTTGATCTGGTTTTTATATATCCTTAAATTTCTGTTCATCTGAAATCATTCTCATTTCATAATCAGATTTGAATATAATTTTGTTTGATATCTGGTAGCAGAGTGGTTACAAATTAAGTTGCTAACCTCAGGGTCAGAAGTTCAAAACTACCAGCTGTTCTGTGGGAGAAAGATGAGGCTTTCTGCTCCCATAAAGATTTACATCCTCAGAAATCATTTGCAGGGTCACTATGAGTCAGAACCAACTCCGTGGCACACTACCATCATCACCATCACCATTCAAGAAACAGAAGTATAGTCCATTGTTAGAAAATTATCAGAAAATTCTCTCTTAAAGCCTAAGAGATAAAAGGGGGAAAATCAGAAAATTTTTTCATAAAATTCAACATTAATTTTTGTAAAAATTCTGGGAAACCTATAATACAAAGACTTTCTTAGTCTGAGGAAGATTGTCTGTTATAGTGTTAGAACAAACATCATCGTTAATGGTGAAATATTGATATATTTTGTATGTGAAGCTGAGAGGTTAACCATACAAAATATTAATTCTTTCTAAAGTTAATAGTTTATAGATTCAATAGAATACCAGTTAAAACCTAATAGTTTGTGTATGCATGTGTGTGTCTGTGAAATTAACAGGTTTGTTTTTTTCCAAATTCAAAGAGCTACGAATAATTTAGGTATTCTTTATGTTGAATTCACAAAATTAAAGACTTACAACTACCAATCCTCAATAATTATTATAAAACTATAGCAATTAAAACAGTGTTGTACTGATGTAAGGACTGAAAAACTGAACCATAAAATAGAAGAAAGTCCCAAAACAGAACCATGCCTAAACAATCATGTGCTATAACAAAGCTAATGGTGAACTGCAGAAGGGAAAGTAGTGTATTTTTCAATAAGTAATATTTGATCAACTGAATATCTATTTGGAAAATTATTTTTAATGATACTTCTCATTTATACAAAATCAATTCCAGATGAATTGCAGATCTAAATGTGAATGGGAAAACTATAAATAACAGAGAACATAAAAAGCACTATCTCAGGACGAGGCAGCAAGATGGTGAACTAGGCAGAAAGGCTATACAGACTCTTCACAACAAACATACGGATGACCAAATGAACTTCAGATGAAGGGATAGAGAAGTGAGTTGAATGCTTACTAGGTGAGACAGTTGAGCAGACATAGCAAAATAAGGAGAGATTGGTGATATGACTGGACAGGTACAGACATTTCGAGCTTTGTGAGCAGTATCAGAGATAAGAAGCCTTACTGGTGTTGCAAAAACATACCTGTGGCTCACAGAGACAAAGGTTTTATTTTTCTCTTATTCCTCATACTCTCCTGGTGATCAGAGGTGAGCTGAGCTCTAATCACATACACCTGTAAGGTACACTCTCAGGGAAACTCCCACTCTCCTGGTGATCTGAGCTGCACGACGATGAGTGCCATAGTTTGGGGCCCACTAATGGAGGGAGTAGCTGCCTATATTGACCCTGTTCAAGTGGGCCCTTCTTCAGATCTGCAGTCAGTCCTAACTAGAGCTTGACTAGCCTTCACAAGGAGAAGCAGCTGAACAAACATATGGGGGAAGGGGTGGGACACATACAAACACACACACGGAGAAAAGAAACAGCTAATCTGTGCTAGTGGCCAGGCGAGTCATGGTATGCCAATCTTTAACTTTCATGGGATACTTTGAAGGTAAGAGGAAAGTAGGAGGCACATATCCATATTGGTAGCCAGAAAGGGGTAAATTATTTTCTTTTCTTTTCATTCCAAGGAAGCTCCCGCTTTCTGGACTAGTGAAGTGTCATCAAAGTGTGTGGAGAGCTAGCAATACCAACCTTGGTGCTTAGAACCAGGTGTGGCCTATTCTAGACCTACAGAGCTAGTTCTGGTAAGGCCATGACTAGAGGGACCTGTCACCCATGGCTCACATTTGGGATGGAAATACCTTGATACCCCAGAAGCTTTGGGGTTAGCATGAACTACTTCCAGATTGGCTTTGGGGTTAGCATGAACTACTTCCAGATTGGGTGCCCAGAGTAGACAACTCCATCTAAGATTGAGTGTTACCATCTTGTCCCTTACTCACTCATGACATTAGGTCTGCAGCTGGCAAGGAAACCCAAATTCTCTCCAGTCTGGATCTCATACCTGCCCTGTTTTATTTTTTCCCTTTCATTGTTTTTGTTTCTTTAGTCTTTCTTCTTTGCCTTTGTCTCTCTTGCTTTCTCTTCTTTCTATCTCTCCTTTCATTTTTTAACCTTTTATGTTCTGCTCCTCTTTTTCAACCATTGATTTTTCTCTTTCTTCTGATTTTTTAATCCTTATTTATTTGATTTTTGTTTTGTTTCTTTTTTGTTATTCCTCTCTAGTCCCTTTCATTTTACTGATTCCTTTTCCTAATTGTGTTTAGATCTATTTCTTTATTTTTATTTTTATTCCTTTTATTATTTTATTTTCTTCTCCTTCTTTTCTCAGTTTATATTCTTTTGCTATCTGTTGCTCAGTTGCCTGTTGTTTTTGTTTTTTTCTATCCTATACTGCTTTCTTTTTTCACAATTGTTTGTTGGTTTGTGTTTGTTTTCCTTCTCTCTTGTGTGTGTGCTTCCTCTTCTTACCTCACCTGACAGGAGACAGAAACAGCAGCCACACAACCCAACCACTACCATACCCTCTACAATCCAACCCAATGTGCAAGAGCCAATACCATTGTTATACACTGGATCACTGACAACAATCAACATTAGCCAAATCCATCCTGAACTGAACTGCATGAGCAGTGAGGAGAGAATAGTGCATAAGCTCAGTTCCTGATCACACCCACAAGAAGGTAAATGGTGAGCACCTAAGAATACACCAATATATAATTATCAGCTTAATACAAATACAACATTACAATGTCTTGAAAGCAGCAGATGATTTCTAGTCATGTGAAGAAACAAGACATAATGACTCAAACAAGTGACCAAGGGGCAGAAGTAGAAAATATTTTTGAAGAAGAAAGGCATTAGAAGTACCTGAAAAAGTATTCAAGGGAATCATATTTAGGTACATCCAAAGGATTGACTGAAAGGTAGAGGAAAACAAGGAAGAATTCAGGAAAGCACTACATGAACAATCAAACAAAATAGCTGAAGGATTGGAGACAATACAAAACCTGCGAATAGAAATCCAGAATATTAATACTAAGGTCTCAGAAATGGACAATAATTTGAAAGGCAAGTGAATAGATTTGAACCAATGGAAGCCTGAAGATAAGTCTCTCAGTACTGTAAGCTCAAAAAACAGTAAAAAAAGAAAAAAGAACAACATCTGCAGAAAGCTTATAATTCACGTGGGACAATATGAAGAAGATTAATTTACTGGTGACTTGGAATCCAGAACAAGAAGAAACAAAAGCACAGAAAAGATAGTCAAAGAGCTATTGGAAGAAAATTTCCCTAATAACATGAAAGATGAGAAGATAACCATTAAAGAAGCTTATTAAAACCCAAACCAGATAGTCTCCAAAAGAAAATCACTAAGACATATCATAATTAAAGTTTCCAAAATGAAAGACAAAGAAAGAATCCTGAAAGTGGCTCAGGAAAAAGTAAAAATACCTACAAAGGAGAACCAATAAGATTAAGCTCTGATTTCTCATTAAAAACCATTCAAGCTAGGAGGCAATGGGAAGACATATACAGTTCTGAAAAAAAAAAAAAAATGCCAATCAAAAATCATATACCCAGGAAAACTGTCCCTGAAATACTACAGAGAAATTAGAACATTTTCTGATAAGCAAAAATTGAAGAAATTTATAAAAACCAGGCTAACTTTACAAAAATACTAAAGCAGACCTTTGGACTGAGAACCAGTAACAGCAGACAACAATAGGTGATTGACTTACACTGCAACACTACCCAGAATTCAATGCAGATATAGAAGTAGCCAAAGTAAAGTAAACCTGCAAGACTGAAAACAGGGAATCAGAGATCTCAATTCATAAACAAGACAACTAAAAAAAAAAAAAAAAAAAAAAAAGGGAGAAAGTGCAGTTAGATTTTAAGATTAAGCAGACAAGCAGACTGTTAAACTGGGGAAGAAATTCATACATTACAGTATAACCGCCAAGAAAATAAACGCACCTTCATCTGAAATCAAGGAAAAGGAAAGCTATGAAGTTTTTTGTAAATATTAAAACAGCAGCAGTGAAGAAATTAGGAAGAAAGCACACAAACAAAATGAACTCAACACAGAAAAATATATGGAACAAAGAAAACAGCACAAAAAAGCACACAGTAAAATTACTGCAATCAATTCAGACCTATCAAAAATTACACTAAATATCAATGGGTTAAATACACTAGTCAACAAACAGAGTAGCTAAATGTAAAAGAAAACACGATGCATTGAAGGATTTGTCTAAAATAGACACGTCTTACACACAAGGACAAAAATAGATTAAGAAATAAAATGAAGGTAAAAAATATACCAAGCTATTGGCAATCAAAAATGAGCAGGAATGGCAATATTAATTTCTGATAAAATAGACTTTAAGAGACTTCTGGTTTGGGTTAGGAGAAGTGGAGACAAGGCAGAAGAGGCTCTCAGCAGAGGTTCCAAAAAAAAAAAAAAAAAACAGCAAAGGTGCTTTACCAGAACTGTTCCAAAGGTTTAGATTTAATCTAAAGTGGGAGCATCAGTTTTTAGCACCCACCTGTGGAGAAATCTGACTGTGGCAGAAATAAATGACCATTTTGGAAGCCACTGGGATGCTCGCTGCCACCCACGGTCTTGGCAGAGATCAGCGGTCAGAGCCACAGTCAGGCACAAGCGACTTGTGGAAAAAGAGGTGTAATGGGTTTTTTCACTGTTCTTTCCTCCTCTCCCCTTTTGCACCCACTTTGCCCAGCCCAAGAATTTTTAGGTGGGTGGGAGTGCACCCCCAAAAGGGTCCCGTGTTGCACCCACAGGGTACAATTTTCTCATGGCGCAAAGAGGAAATCCCTGAAAGCCCAGCATTCCCACAAGCTGATCCTTTGGCTGCTTGTTATGAGGTCTGATTCCGGGACAAACTCCTAAAATTGATTCACATATTCGGGCAGGAGCCTTTATTCCTGCCTTACCTAACAAGAGACAGCAGGTCTGTCCATACAGCCAAACTATATTTGCACCTTGTAAAACTCCAACATTAAAGGCAAGAGCCAACATGAGCTACTATATACAAGGACACAGTAGTTTTGAGAATTACGCGTGCATACACAGATACCTAACTGGCATTCAGAGATAAAACTTGTGAACAATCTTTCTTTCATTAATTTCTCAATATCTGTCTGTGCACCTCTACGGCAGTGACTAGAGGGGGTGCCTGAGCAAGTGGACACCCCCACACACTGCTGGAGGTTTTCACTATAAACGCACATTGACCTGCACAGCAAAGGCTACTGGATAATCTGCTACAGTTTTGTTTTTGCTTTTGTCTGGTGGTTTTTGCCTCTGCTTTTATATTGTTTCTGTTTTTGGCCCTTTGGTCTCACTTTTTTCCTGGGCGTGAGAGCTTTGATGCAAAATGTATCAAAATCTTTAGGACACGGCAAAAGCGGTGCTGAGAGGACAATTTATTGCAATAAATGCACATATCCAAAAAGAAGAATTAAAATGAACATATTAGCACATTGTCTCCAACAATTAGAAACAGACCAACAAAGGGAACCTACAATCACCAAAATAAAAGAAATAATAAAAATTAGAGCAGAAATGAATGGGATAGAAAACAGAACAACTATAGAAAAATTCAACAGGACAAGAAGCTGGTTCCTTCAAAGAATTAATAAAATTGACAAACCATTGACAAATTTAACAAAAGAAAAGAGGAGGAGACAAAATAACACACATTAGAAACCACATGGGCTATGTCACAATAGAACCAAAGGAAATAAAAAGGATACTAACAGAATATTATAAAGAATTGTACTCCAACAAATTTGAAAACTTAGAAACGATGGATACATTTTTAAAAACACGATCTACCTAAATTCACATAGAGTGAAGTAGAAAACTTGAACAGACCAATAACAAAAGAAGAAATTGATCAGGTGAACAAAAAACTCCCAACCAAAAGAAGTCTAGGTCCAGATGGCTTCATTGGTGAGTTTTACCAAACATTCAGAGAGGAGTTGTCACCAATTCTACTCAATTTATTCCAGAATAGAGAAGAGGATGGAAAACGTCCTAAGACATTTTATGAAGCAAGCATAATGCTCATACCCAAACCAGGGAAGGACGTCACTAAGAAAGAAAATTACAGACCAATATCCTTCATAAACATATATACATGCAAAATCCTAGCCAACAGAATCCAACAACACATAAAAACAAAACAAAACAAACAAACAAAAAAAAACCACATCATGAGCAAGTGGGATTCATATCAGGGATGAAAAGATGGTCCACCATTAGAAATACAATCAATGTAATAACCATATAAATAAGAAAAAGGAAAAGAACCACATGATCATATCAATTGATGTAGAAAAGGCAACTGACAAAATCCAACATCCATTGCTAATAAAAACCCTCAACAAAGTAGGAGTTGAAGTGAAATGCCTCAACCTAATTAAGAGCATATATACAAAACCAACAGCTTACATTATTCTCAATGGAGAGATACTGAAAGCCTTCCCTTGGTGAGCAGAAACCAGAAAAGGATGCCCTTTGTCACCACTCCTATTCAATATTGTGTTGGAAGTTCTATGCAGAGTTATAAAGCAAGATATGGAAATTAAAGGCATCCAAATTGGTAAAGAGGAAGTAAAACTCTCTCTATTTGTAGATGATGTGTTCCTATACATAGAAAACCCCAAAGACTCGGTATAAAACCTACTAGACCTCATTGGAAGATTCAGCAAAGTGGCAGAGTATAAGATCAACATACACAAATCAATTGGACTCCTCTATACTATTAATGACAGCACTGAAAAGGACTTTAGGAAAGCAATACCATTTACAATAGCTGCCCAAAGGATGAAATATCTAGGAATAAACGTAACCAGAGAAACAAAGGACCTACACAAACAAAACTGTAAAACACTACTACAAGAACCCAAAAGAGACTTACTTCCAAAAATTGGAAGAATGTCCCATACTCCTTGATAGGAAGACTTAACATTGTGAAAATGTCAATATTGCCCAAAGCAATCTACACATATAATACAATCCCAATCCAGATTCCAATGACATTCTTCAAAGAGATAGAAAAAACAATTACAAATTTTATGTGGAAAGGAAAGAGACCCAGGATAAGCAAAGCACTACTTACGAAGAAGAATAAGGTTGGAAGCCTCTCACTCCCTGATTTCAAAATTTAATACATGGCTTGGTACTGGTACAATGAAAGATACACAGATCAATGGAACAGAATTGAGAATCCAGAAATTATCCTATCCACAAACAGCCAACTGATTTTTGACTAAGTGCCTCAGTATATTGCATGGTGGAGATAGTCTGTTTAACAGATGGTGCTGGCAGAACTGGAAAGCAATATGAAAAAGATTAAAACAAGACTTTTATCTCATACCATATGCAAAGACTAACTCAGCATGGATTAAATGTGAATCCCACAATTATAAAGTCCATCAATGAGAAAAATAGGGACAAATTTGAGGGCTGTAATACAGAGCATACACAGACTACCAAACATTGTGAAAATTGCACAAACAAAAGAAGACAAAATAGATGATTGTGACATACTAAAAATTAAAAACTTATGTGCATCAAAAGACTTCACCAAAATAGTAAAAAGGGAATGCACAAAATGGGAAAAAATCTTTTGCAAAGACACATCAGACAAGGGACTAATCTCTAAAATATATAGGAAACTTCAACACCTCTACAAGAAAAAGACAAATAACCCAATTAAAAAATGGTCATAGGACATTAACAGACATTTTACCAAAGAAGAGATTCAGCATCCAATAAACATATGAACAAATGTTCATGATCACTAGCCATTGTCATTGTTGTTAGGTGCCATCAAGTCAATCCTGACTCATAGTGACCCTATGCACAACAAAATGAAACAATACCCGGTCCTGGGCCAAATTCACAATTGTTGCCACGCTTGAGCCCATTGAAGCTGCCATATTGCCAATCCATCTTGTTGGGAGTCTTCCTCTTTTTCTCTGACCCTCC
>NW_006409043.1:525547-527404 GCF_000296735.1 Chrysochloris asiatica | reverse complement strand
CATTAGGCTAATCTGCCTCACAAGACCCCTTTAAAGTGCTCAAGAGAAAAGATACCAGTTTTAGCACTAAAGTGAACCTGACCAAAGTCATAATATTTTTAATTACCTATATACATGTGACAAGGAGCTCTGGTAGCGAAGTGGTTACGAATCAGCTGCAAACCTTAAGGTCAGCAGTTCGAAACTACCAGCTGCCCTGTGGGAGAAAGATGAGGCTTTCTGCTCCCATAAAAATTTGCAGCCTTGGAAACCCTGTACAGGGTCGCTATGGATCGGAACTGACTCGACGGCACTTAACAACAACAACATATACATGTGTCAGTTGGACAGTGCATAAGGAACATTGATGCATTTGAGTTATGGTGTTGGAAAAGAATATTGAAAGTACCATGAATGCCAAAAGAACAAACAGATCTGTGTTGGAGGAAGTACAGCCAGAATACACCTTAAAAGCGAGAATGGTGAGACATTGTCTCTCATATTTCTGACATGTTATCAGGAGGAACCAATCTTTGGTGAGGGATAGCGAGTTTGGTGAAATAGACGGTCAATGAAGGAGAAGAGTCCAAAGAGATGGACTGACATAGTAGCAGCAGCAGGAGGCTCAAATGTATCAACTGTAAGGATGACATAGGACCAGGCAGTCTGTTGTTCTGTTGTGAATATGATCACTATGTGTTGGTATTAGCTTGACAGCACCTGATATTAACAAAAGCTTTCTAAAGACAGTTAACAGAATGAAAAACAGTATAACCTATGTACCAAACACTTCTTATAGAGCACCAATATCTAGATGTGGTGCAGTGAATTATTTGATATGTTTCTTTTAACCACAGTCTTTGTGAACTCCCACCAAATGACTTGATGTTGTTGTTAAGTGCCATTGAGTTAGTTCTGACTTATAGTGACCCTGTATAGGATTTCTGAGGATCAGCTGGTGGGTTTGAACTGCTGACCTTGTGGTTCCCAGTCCCATGCTGGTCCTACTGAGTCAGAGACTTGATAAGTCCTTAAAAATAGGATGTATGAAACTCTAAAGTTCAACATTACCATCTTGTTGAATATATAATGTGACATCTCAGAAGCAAGAATGGGGTGGATATCACTACCACCAACAAGTAAGTGTCAGGAGTGAAGCACATCCCTTGGGCCCCAAGATCCCTGTGCTGAACCTCCTTCATCTAGAAGTCAGAGAATTGCCATAAACGTGGCAAGAGACGAGGCAGAATCACTGAGAGCACAGGGCATTGTGGCAGGCTACCTGGCCCATGGAGCAAGAGAGTTGAGGGCCTTTGAGCAGGAGACTCATTTGCAGAGTGGAGTACCTCCAGGCAATTAATCTGAGCTACTAGATTTCTAGCTGCTGGAGCTGACTGCCTTCAGATGGAAATTTATAGTGAAGTGATACATGGTCTTTGAGAATTCATTGTTGTTGTTAAGTGCCATTGAATCAGTTCTGATCCATAGCAACCCTGTATAGGGTTTCTGAGGAGCAGCTAGTGAGCTTGAACAGCCAACCTTGCAGTTCAAATGACTTTGCAGTCTGGTGCTTTAACCCACAGTGCCACACTGGGACTAAATGTGCCTTAATAATCAGCACAGAAGCCAAGGGACTGTGTGGCTGAGAGGCGAATCACCTGAGAAGTGTGCCCTGATTGAGAAGCAGTGCTCCTGAATAAGAAAACTATATCCTATACATTTCTGATCTTGAATTGCAATCTGCTAACTTCTCTAAAAACTATGATTACATAGTCTGTAAATTTTGTGTTGTCACTGCAATGGATTAGATAACCCAGCAGAAAGGTTGAGGGTACTATGTAAGCAAAAGTGGTGTCAGACCTATGAAGCTTTTGTTTC
>NW_006409043.1:520418-523967 GCF_000296735.1 Chrysochloris asiatica | reverse complement strand
CAGCCCGATTCGTAACCACTACACTACCAGAGCTCCTTATACATACATATATATATATACTAATTTTGATGAGTATAAACCAGAATCTGTGAATATATATTAAAACATACACAAACCAGTTGTCAAATTACTTTTGACAAGTGATGACCTCATTAATTATTATAGACCACACAATCTAATAACAAACAAACATTTTCCTGCATTTCAAAACATTATTCTCCATTTTCCGAAAAGGCCCATCTGACATAAGCACGGATATCTCACATTCCACATACTTTTCAGAATCTGGCTGAATTTCTAGAGGCTATCTGTTGAAGTACTGTTGCAATTGGTTTTGAGTTATCTTCTGCACATTTTTAGTTGCATGTGATATTAACGATATTGTTTGATATTTCTGTATTCTGTTAGATCACCTTTCTTTGAAATGGATCTCTTCCAGTAGGTTGGCCAGGTAGCTGTCTTCCAAATTTCTTGGCATAGACTAGTAAGTTCTTCTAGGGCTGCGTTGTAATATCTCAAACTGTATTGTTTCTCACCAGTGCCTTCACTGCAGCTTGGATTTCTTCCTTTATTACCATGGGTTCTTGATCATATGCTAGCATCTGAAATGGATGAAGGTTCTACCAGTTCTGTTTGGAATACTAATTCTATGTATTCCTTTCTTTTTCTTTGGTGTTTCCTGGGCCATTCAATATTTTGCCCATATTATAAAAATGGCATAGAAACTGGAGGCTTGAATTTTTTCTTCATTTCTTTCAGCTTAAAAAATGCTAAGCATGTCCTTCTCTTTTGACTTTAATTTCAGTTCTCTGTACCTTTCATTTGTAATGTTTTGTATTTTCTTCTTGAGCTGCCCTCTGAAATCTTCTGTTCACCTCTTTTACTTGATAATTTCCTTCATTCAATTAAGCTACTCTACATTCTAGTACAAGTTTCAGTTTCTTTTGGTATGTATTTTGGCCTTTAAAAAAAAAAATGTCCTGTCTTTTCATGACCTTTTTCTTTCACCATTTCCATGATGTCATATTTTGGGACTTGTTTTAGCGTTTTTCAGCTTAAATTTGAACTTCAGATAAGCAATTGAGTGGCGTCCTAGTGTGGCACTGGACCACAGGTCAGTTTGAACCACAAGATTGGTGGTTCAAACTCACCAGGTACTCCATGGAAACTCTAGACAGGGTGGCTATGAGTAAGAATTGACTCGAAGGCACTTAACAACAACAAACCGATCAATTGATGAGTCTGTTCAACAATCAATCCCTGGACTTGTTCTAACTGCTGATGTTACATTTTCCTATGATCTCTTTCCATAGATGCACTCTATTTGATCCCTGCGTATTCCATTTAGCTTTCAGTGATTTCATACGCATGCAAAAACTGAACAATGATTAAGGAAAATATAATTGATATATTTGAATTATAGTGTTATAGGAGAATATTAAATATACCATAGACTGTCAGATTTGTTTATTCTAAAACAAGTGTGTTTTGGAAGAAGTCCAACTTGAATTCTCCTCAGATATGACGATGATGAGACTTTGTCTCAGATATTTAGAACATGTTACCAGGAGGGTCTAGTCTTGGAGAAGAGCATAATGCTTGGTAAAGTTAGGGGTCAGTGAAATCAAGGAAGACCCTCAATGTAATTACCTGACACAGTGGTTCAACAATGGGCTTAAGCAAAACAATGCTTGTGAGGAGGACATTAAGACTGGGTAGTGCTTCATTCTTTAATATATGAGTAGGAAGGCCACTATGAGTAGGAACTGACTCAACAGCACATACTTGCAACAATGACAACTGGATGTGTGCCTTGTAGAACTGGACTTCGTAACATTTTAAAAGTAGATTATCAACACTTTCTTCTGAGTCATTTCTGATTGGGTCCAAACCTCCAACCTTTCAGTTAGTAGTTGAATTATACCTTTGATAGCTTGTATCTATTCTATTAGCTTACACTTTGAGAGAGGGTGATGAACCATCTTCCCACTTCCAGACACTATTGATTCCTGCACGGGACAATCCAATCCAAGAGAAATAAGATATTTGGTTTTGAATGAAGTTCTGTAATAAAAGAAATATATTGTATGAGTAAAAATATCTTTCTAGTTCTCTAGTGAAATTAACAGCCTCATTAGTATTTCCTTTATTTTTGTGAAAACAAGGCTGTCAGTTTAAAGATGAACATCAGCCTAATTATATTCAAGTTATAAAATAATGGAATCTCAGATATTGATATTTTATTAAATTTAGCATCATCAATTAGACCTAAAATAATAATTTTTTAGTTTAGCTAGTTTTATTCTGGTTCAGGGCTTCAAATCTCTTAATTTCTTTTTAAATATTGCTGTGGTTTAAAGATTTGATTTGTAGAAAAATTCTGGTTTGCACTAATGAGTATAAGGATGATACTATCAGGTTTCTATCAATATGGATTTATATTTTTGTTCCACATGTACTGAGCTTTTTCCCAAAGAAATGGAAATCCTGAGGAAGTAGTTCCCTCCCCCCCCCTTTTTTTTTAAATCAGATCCAGTGTTTACATAATTGGTTGGATAATTACTTGGCAATATGAAAATAACTGAAATCCATTTTAGCATTTCAGTGTTTCAAAGACTATACATATACTTGTATATTACCTCACTCAATGTCTCCAAAAATATTGTAAATAAAAATAGAATTTTTATTTAAATTATATTTTTCCCAATTCTGCTTTTATTTTCAACTTTAGTTTTTATATACTTTTGCTTCCTTTCCCTTTGAGAAGATGATGAAAGCTTAGGCTTTTGCTAGGAAAATCAAAGCCAAAACCACAACTATGAATCTAGACATTAAATAGTCAATTTTAGAGCTCATGAATGGTTTTATTTCTCAATAAAGTTACTGTCTTTGAAACTTTAAGACCTCTAGGGTTTGAAGTTTAGTTTTAGACTCTTTCTGGATATACATGGACTTAAATTTAAGATCACCTATCTCAAAATATATATCATAAGTGGATTAATCAATATAAGGATTACTGAGGAAGAAAAAGTATAGCAATATTTTTGTGAAATTACAGAATTGTAGCAAAAGAATGAAGGTAAACAAACTAATATAAGGTACAATCACTACATAAAAAGTGAAAATGGTTTAACAAATTCCAAATAAATAATGTTCCTTGCCCCACTTTGCCTGGGATCTTGGTCTCTTCTAGTTTGGATGAAAGAATGGTGGTGAAAATTATAGACAACTGGAAACCATCAGTCCAGGGGAATAATGTACTATGTGAACATCAGTCTACATAGCTCGGAGACTAAAAGAACTAGATGATTCCTGATTACCACTACCAACTGCTCTAAAAGGGCCTACATTAGAATATTCTGGATAGAGTAGGAAAACTTATGGAACAAAACTCAAAATAATAAAAAAAGATTAGTCTTGTTTGTCAGACAGAGACTGGTGGAACTCAACTGATTGTCACATGGTACATTATTCCCCTGGACCAATTGTTTCCTAGGTCACCTGTCAGGTCTGGAATTGTACTCAACCTCATGTCTTAATTTTCATTCA
>NW_006409043.1:517719-519798 GCF_000296735.1 Chrysochloris asiatica | reverse complement strand
GCAGCCAGAGTGCTCCTAGGAGGCCAAGATGGCCAAACTTAATCTCTCATACTTGGGACATATTGTCAGGAGGGACCAGTCACTGGAGAAGGATGTCATTTTTGGTTGGGTGGAGGGTCAGAGAAAAAGAGGAAGACCCTCAACGAGATGGACTGGCCAAGTGGCAGCATCAGTGGGCTCAAGCGTGGTTAATAATAGTGAGGTCAGCCCAGGATTGAGCAGTGTTTTGTTCTGCTGTGAATAAGGTCGCTATGAGTCACTACCAACTTGATGACACCTAACAACAACAACAATGTAATAAACCTGGCTGGTATGGTTAAAAACTACATACAATGTATTTCTGGCTGTTACCAGCCATCTGAATACTATATTGCTTGCCTAAGAAGATTATAAGGAACTTTCTCATTAAAATTTGATTATTGATTTCGGTTGAACGGGGAGGTGTTCTATTCACACCCTTTCCTAGATGCTTTTCAATATATGATCCTATATTTCCAAGTCAGCACTTTAACTTATTGGGTAAAAATTTAACATATTTGTCTTTATGTAACTTATCAACAACAATCACAACTTCCTCATAAAGTAAAAATGAGAATAATTCACAATATAAATGACTTCTTGAAATTTTGCTGTTTTTTCTTGATATTTTTCTAGTGCACATATTTTTTTTTATTTGATAATCCCAAATTGTTGAAAGCCAAATATAAAAATAATTATCCTACTATTAAGAAATGAAACATTATTAGTGGCTATGTTTTTATTTTTGAGAGGAAATTTTGAAAATTGCCATGATTCTGGAACATTATACTTTATTTTTTCTGTAGTAGAAACAATGATAAATCACTTCTGTGTTCCAAAGAAAGACATAAGTACAATTATGAAATAGTTTAGTTTTTATTGCAATCCACTATCAGTTAATTTTTATGATAATTTAGGATTAATTTATTTATCCTTAATTTCATATCCATTTAGAATGATGCTATTAGTTCAATAATTTTATATTCTTTTCATTTTATTAGTGGTATAAGGGTTTTCCTTAGAGACCAAAGCTAGATTTCTATGGAATTCTCTGATTTGAATATATAATTTTCCTTAAAAACTTATGATGTATTTGAAAAACATTTTTCCTAATTATTGATGTTGACTTCACTTGACTATACTGTGAATATTCTAACTGTGGTTTTTATTTTGATTTGTATTTTTAACTAACATAAGCAGTGCCTGAGTCTAAGTCAATTTACAACAATCACTGTGCTAAGCACTGAAATGATAAAAGACATTAAGAATTAGCCAAACACAAATTGCAAGCACATGAAGTATGTGATGGAAAACAGAAACTATACATCACCAGTTCGTCTTCATCTTCTATTTTGACAAGTGTGGAGCTCATTGCCTTGCACAATTTTTTACTCTCTTCAAATGTCATTAATTCACGTGAAAAATAATAACAGTACTCTCCACAACATGACCATTTAGGTTTACATGTGCTGGTTTCATATCCTTGAAAACAAAAGATTTCAGAGATACTACTCAATGTGTGTCCAGAGAAAAATATTTCTCGCCTAAATGATTCCAGAATCCTTCCACTTTCCTTGTGAAAACGTTTTACTTTATAGAATTTCTGGGCTTCATTTCTCTTCTCTAGAAAAAACTGGATCTGGGGAAGAGAATTCCATCTACTACTATCCCTCTGTGGCGCTGTGGGTTAATGTGCCAGACTGCAAAGCTGTTTGAACTTCAAGGTTGGTGGTTCAAGCTTACCAGCTTCTCCTCGGAAACCCTATACAGGGTCTCTATGGGTCACAATTGACTCAACAGCACTTAATTACAACAATAACTATGCCTCTAATTGCATGCACACTAATACTAAACATTTCTGGGAATAATTTATAAGATTTAGTACCTTTGGTTCTTGATCATATGCTACCTTTGAAATGAGTGAACGAAGAGCATTTCTTTTAAGTAGATTGGCTCTCTGGATACATTCCATACATTTGATACTTTCTGCATCATTCAATATTTTGGCCAGAGAATCCTACAATATTGCTATCAGGCTTGAATTTTTCTTTAGTTCTTTCA
>NW_006409043.1:515607-517603 GCF_000296735.1 Chrysochloris asiatica | reverse complement strand
CTTCCATTGACTTTAGCATCTCTGTACTGTACAGCAAGTTTCTCAGTCTCTTCTGACATCTTTTTTTGTGTTTTCTTTTCTTCCTGTCATTAAATGACCTTTTGCTTTCTTCCTGAAGATGTTCTTGATTTCATTCTGCAACTCTTATGGTCTTCAGCCACTAGTGTCTAGTGCTTCAAATCTGTTCTGGGGATGGCCTATGAATTCAGGTGGGATATGTTCAAGGCAATATTTTGGCTCTAGTAGACTTGTTTTAATTTTGTCAGTTTCAGCTTGAACTTGCATACAAGTAATTTATGGTTTGTTCCACAGTTTACCCCTGGCTTTGTTTTGGTTGAATGTGTTGAGCTTTTCCACTGTCTCTTCCCACAGATGTAGTAAATTTGATTGCTTTGTGTCCCATATGGTGAATTTCTTGTGCATAATCACATTTTATGTTATTTAAAAATGTATTAGCAATTAAGAAGTCATTGGCCTTACAAAATTCTGTCATTTGATCTCCAGTATCATTTCTATCATCAAGGCCATATTTTCCACTACTTACCCTTCCACTTTGCTTCTAACCATTGCATTCCAATCACCAGGAATTGTCAATACATCTTGATTTCATGTCTGATCAATTTCAAACTGAAGAAGTTGGTAGAATTCTTCAATTTCATCATCATCAGCTTTAGTATTTGGTTCCTAAATTTGAATAATAGTGGTAGTATCTGGTCTCTTTAGCAGGTTGATGAAGATTATCCTATTTCCAAGTACAGCATTGTATTTCAATATAGATCTTGAAATTTTCTTTTTGATGATGAATGCTACTCCATTCTTCTTGGATTTGTCATTCACAGCATAGTAAACCATATAATTGCCAGATTAAAAATGGCCAATGTCAGTCATTTACAAGTACAATGTTCACTGAATAAAAGGCATGAATTTAATATGTATGCTCACTAATGCTGTTGTTTTTAAGTTCCATCAGGTAAGTTCTGATTCATAGGGCCCTGTATAGGGCTTCTGAGATTAGCTGGTAAATTTAAATCCATGACCTTGCATTTCAAGCTAACTTTTTGGTCCATTGCTATCCTCCAGTGTCATATTTTTTGTGTGTGTTTCTTTTAATTCTTGACAATTTTTAATTTCCTAGACTCATACTTCATACAGTCCATGTTTCAATGCAGCTGCTTCTCCTCATTTTGAGTTGTGATCCATCAGAAAATGAAGGTCTGGAATGTTTTACTCTGTTCTTGTCATCATGGTCAGCTCTACTTTGTGGAGGCAGTTCTTCCTCAGTCATATTCTGAGTGTTTTCCAACCTAAGTGATCATTTTCTGGCACCATAACTGACAATATTTTGGCACTATTTATAAAGTTGTCATCTTTCGGCAGTATATCTAACAATGGTCTCCTGTTAGTCACAAGGTTTTCAGTGATTAAATATTCAAAGTAGTCTGCCTCTCCTTCTTAGTCTGTCTTAGTCTGGAAGCTCCACTAAACCCTGTCCACCATAAGTGCCCCTGCTGGTATTTAAAATTCTGGTGGCATAGCTTCCAATAACACAGCACCATGTAAACCACCACACTACAACAAACTGACATATGAGCGGTGGATAAGGAGGCTTAGAGTATATGACTAAAGAATCCTAGATTTTTTTTTAGTGGAAAAAGTGCTATTTTTGAGTTCTATAGACTTAAATATAATCTCATGTAATAAAAAAAAACTAATTCATTTTATGAATTAAGTTACAATTAAGTCAAAAAAACAGTTGGCCAAAAAATTAGTTTATTCTATAGGAATATTTTCCTTATTCACTGTCCAGATTTTGTATGCATATGAGGTTTTTGAAGATACCATGGCTTGGGTCAGGCGCACCTTAGTCCTCAAGCTGACATCTCTGCTCTTCAACACATTAAAAAGGTCTTGTGCAGCAGATTTGCCTAATGCAATATGTCATCTGATCTCTTGACTGCTGCTTCCGTGAGTGTTGATAGTTGATCCAAGAAGAATG
>NW_006409043.1:512407-514582 GCF_000296735.1 Chrysochloris asiatica | reverse complement strand
GACTCGGTGGCACCTAACAACAACAATATAGGAATATTTGAACACTACTTCAGGGGGTCATTGTCAATTGAGAAAAAAATTTGTGCTATCAGTTTTTAAGCCTATGTACTGTTCTTGTTGTGTGCTTGACTAGTCCAGTCCCAACTTACAATGTTCCTACATAGAGTTTCTGAGAGAAGCTGATGGGATTTAACTGCTGACATTGTGGTCAGCAATCCATTGCTCAGCCTACAGTTTCACACCAAGATTTGGTCATATGTACATACCTGTTTTGGATGGCTTCTCGGTGAAAGTTTCATTTTCAGATGTGTATTTGTCTTCTTGTGTTTTGTTGTCTAACAAAATATTCTCTGGCCAGTCTGCCTGATAACCCTGTAAAACTTTATTCAACATTTTAATCTCATTTACAAGTACAATGTGGACTGACTAAAAGACACAGATTTAATATGTATGTTTATATTCAGTATTAAGAACCATTTTAATTGTTGTGCTTTTAAGACATCTCTTCTCTACATATGATTTTCACACCTGGATCCTGATGTGGCCCTGTAGGTTAAACACTTGACTGCTGACCACAAAGTTGGCAGTTCAAACTCACCAGTCACTCCTTTGAAACTTTACACAGGTGGCTATCAGTCAGAATTGACTAAATGACACTAAACGTCAAAATCTTATATAATGAAAGTACATTAACTTAATAGCAATACCTCTTACTGTATAATTTTGATAGAATGAAGTAAAATACACATCTTCTGCCTTCAAGAAAATAACTCATTGTAATGGAGAGAGTATGCAATTACAGGACTTTAGGTAAATGGCAAACAAAAATTATTATGTGATGCTTTTGGAACACAGAAGGTGTGAATGAGGAACTGTAGGATCTGGAATTGGGTAACTGTTCATCAAGGCTTAACATAATTAATGATAATCTTAATTTTGCTTTGGCCAATGGGTATTAGAATGGTGGGAAGGTGAAGAGTTTGTGTTATAATAATCTAGATGATTATTTTCCAATGTAGTGGAGTAGAACATGGTACATTCGATTGTTGTTGTTGTTGTTGTTGTTAAGTTTCATCAAGTCAGTTCCAACTCATAGTGACTCTTAGGAATGACTTTTAAGCTTGCACTGCTGACTTTGCCATTCAAACTGATCTTTGATCAAGTGTTTATCCTGCAGTGTCACACCAGGACTCTTAACTAGTTACTCCATCCTTATTTAAGATATCCAGAAGACAAGTTTTGCACATGAGATTTTAGGAAGATAATATTGTAAAAATTAATAAAAATAACCAGAGGAAAAAAAAAAACATAAAATCAAAACAAAAAACAAAAAACCTTAGGAGGATTAGACCAGCAAAGTTTCCTTATTAAATATTGCCAAAGACTCATAAAGGACAATAAGTTTAAAGAAATAAGAATTAATAGCAACTGACTTTCTCATAAGTACAGAATATCAGGAAAGAGATAATATAAAAAAGGACCAAATGTGGATTCTTGAATTGTAAATGACAATAACTGAAGTAGTAAATTCACTAGAAGGGCCCATTTAGTGAATTTTAGCTGGAGAAGAAAGAACAAGTGCTATTGTGTGTGTGTATATATATATATATCAATGGAGAGTATCTAACATGAAGAACAGAGGAAAAACCTGAAGAGAGTCTTAGAAAAATCTGACACCAAATGGGCCTTCTAAATCTAATATAGCAACATGCAGAAATGACTGTATACCATAATAAAATTAGATTTATCCCCAAAATGAAAGGTGGATTTAGTATATATACCCCAAATAGATCAAAGACCCAAATACATGACCTAAATCTGTAAAATGCTTACAAGACAAAATGCCTATAAATCTTTGTGATCTTAGTTTAGGCAGTGACTTCTTAAACATGACACCAAAAACACAAACAAGCAAAGAAAAATTAGCAAATTGGACATCATTAAAACTAGAAATTTTTTGTTTTAAAGGATATTATTGAAAGAGAAAAGACAACCCAAAGAATTGGAGAATAAGCACTCAACCTCAAGGTCAGTTTGAACCACAATGTCAGTGGTTCAAACTCACCAGCCACTCCTCAGAAACCCTGTACAGAGTTACTATGGGTTGAAACTGACTCAAAGTCACTTAACAACAACAAACATATTAATGGCCTTGACTCTTTATTTTATATATAA
>NW_006409043.1:476058-512307 GCF_000296735.1 Chrysochloris asiatica | reverse complement strand
AATAAAGATTCTTACAACTTGACAACAAAAAAGCTATATAACTCAGTTAAGAGTGGGGCAGATATTTTGAATAAACATTTCTTTAAGAAAGATATAAACATTGCCAATAATCTCATACAATGATGCTTAATATTATTAGTCACTAGAAAACTGCTGATTCAAACTACAGTGATATATCACTTTTTACCCACTAAAGGTGGCTAGAACTAAAAAGAAAGACAATCTTATGTGTGGGCGAAGAAGTGGAAAACTAGACCTCTTGTCCATTCCTGGTAGGAATCTAAAATTATGAAGCTAAAGTTGAAAAACATTTGAAAGTTCTTCAAAAAGTTAAGTATTGACACCATATGGCCAGCCATCTACTAAGTATACAACCAGGAGTAATGAAATGAAAACATATAGCTACACAAAGACGTGTACAAAATATTCAGAATAGCATAATTCATAGCCAAAATTGGGATCAGCAAAACGCCCTTCAACTGATAAGTACCTAAACACAATACAATAATCATGCAAAGCAATCTCATTCAGCAACAGAAAGAAAAGAGATATTGATTCATTTTCAAGTTTCATATGATACTTGAAAACATTGTTGTTATTGTTAGGTGCCACTGAGTCAGTACCAACCCACAGTGACCTTATGGACAGCAGAACGAAATACTGCCCGATCATGGGCCAACCTCACTACTGTTGCCACGCTTGAGTCCATCGATGCTGCCACTTGGCAAATCCATCTTGTTGGGAGTCTTCCTCTCTTTCTCTGACCCTCCACCTTTCCAAACATGATATCATTCTTCAGTGACTAGTCCCTCCTGACAATATGTCTGAAGTATGAGAGACGAAGTTTGGCCATCTTGGCCTCCAAGGAGCACTCTGGCTGCACTTCATCCATAAAGGATCTATTGGTTCTCTTGGCAATCCATGGCACTTTCAATATTCTCCTTCAACACCATAACTCAAACACATCAATTATTCTACAATCTTTCATATTGAAAACATCAGGCTAATTAAAAGAAGCCAGTTGCTTAAGGCCACATTGTATTTGTGTCCATTTATATGAAATGTCTGTAACAGGTAAACCCATAGAGATAAAAAATAGATTAGTGGTTGCCAGGGTTTGGGAAGATATGAATGGGTATTAACTGTAAATAGGTATAGAGTTTGGGATGTTGAAAATATTCTAAAATTGACTGTGGTAATGGTTGTACACCTCTGTGAATATAATTTGTTATTTTATAGTGCCATCAAGTTGGTTCCAACTCATAGCAACCCTGTATGGGATTTCTGAGGAATGTATGGTGGGTTTGAATTGTTGACCTTGGAGATAGCAGCACAGTGCTTATCCTGCAGAAGCACATCAAAACTCCTAGAAATGACTAAATTCTGCATTTGTCTTTTTATATAGATGCTGTGTATGTTAATTGAATTATGTCTAATTAAACTGGTTAACTGTGTATATGAGATGTGTGTGTGTTCGCTTGGTCTTCAAACCAGGAAGCTTGGGGTCCAGATTCAGCTATGTCTTTACAAGGATGGTACTTTAAAACCAGTGAATAGAGAACTTGCATATGGGATTTCTTACTCATCTATCTTTGAATGAACTGCAATGTATAGTATTAAAGGAAAATGGTTTAGAGAAATTGTACTCAAATGGAAGCAATTGTGCCTTCCAGGAAACATTGGTAATACCTGGAGACATTTTGGATGTAACTACAAACCTTAGAGCCAAAATGATTCATTTAATTTATGCTGTTGGAAAAGAATGAAATTGCCAGAAGAATAAATCTATCTTGGAAGAAGTACAGGCAGAATCCTCCTTAGTAGCTAGGATGAGAAGACTTCATCTCATGTGCTTTGGACATGTTATTAAGTGGGACTAGTACTTGGTGAGGACATCATTCTTGGTAAAATAGAGTGTCAGCTAAAAAAGCAGAACCCCTTAAAATGATGATTGATGTAATGACTGCAAGAAGGTCTTAAACATAAAAACAATTGAAAGTGTGGCATAGGTCATGGCAGTATTGCATTCTGTTGAACCTATATAGGTCACTGTGAGTCCTAACTGATTCATCGGCACCGAACACCAACAGCAATCATCATCTAGTGGTTGAGGTCAGGGATTCTGCTAAACATAGTATAATACACAGGACAACATCTTTACAAAGAATTATCCTTTGTAAAGTTATTAATATTAATAAAGTTATTAATATTAATCATGCTAAGGTTGAGAATCCTTGACATAGAGGAAAAGATTGCACATTGGAAAAAAATAAGAGTATTAAATGGGCTTTAGAAAGAGAGACATAACAATGGTTAGAGAACTAGCAAACACATCCTGGAGGAATTATAAAAGTCTCAGTGTCTTTTCTGGTGGGTCTTGAGGAAGCTTTTGGTTTTTACAGGCAGAAATAACAGGAATCGAATCAACAAATGCATTAGGAGAAAAAGACTTAGAGATCATGTGGGGACCAGCAAAACTGTAAATCTGTAATTATTTACATCTAGTTTAGATGTATAGAATGAAAGTTAAAATTATATGAGCATAGAGCGGCTGGGGACTCTAGACCCAGAGAGGGAGAGGGGCTGTGTGCTGATGACCAGGGGGCAGGCTTGCAGGGTAAAGCCTTTGGTTGGTTGATGATGCATGGAGGGGATTGTAACCACCGCAGTGTAACACTATACAATAGAATGAATGTAAAGCTAATGTTCTTTCATGTAAACTATTACATAATTTACAATAAACCTTTTTTTTAAATTATATGTGCAAATAAGATTATGATTCATAGATGTAACTCTATTTTGGGGAGTTTGGATATAATTCAGTATAGAATGAAAGAATATTAATTTTTTTTGACATCTAAATGTCATGATCAGAGAAATATTTGGAGAAATGTATTGGTCAGTTAAATACATTTAATTTAAATACAGATTGCTTATCTAAATATTCAACAGGATTCTTAAAATCTATTAAATTTAGCATAAATTGTGAGGCAATTGCTATAGCCTAGGAGAAAACATATTTTAGGTATTTAAGAGAATAAATATTTTTTAAAAAATAAATTTTACCAGCAGAATGGAGGTGAAGTCAATCGAACGTGTAAGTTTATTGAAAAAAATAAGTGTCAAAAGGAAAAAATTGTGCATATGCAGTATGAGTTAAGATCAACAAAATCTCAAATGCAGCCTTTTTCTAGACAAAGCCTGAATATAGTCCAGGCCAAGCGGTTACACTAGTGGTGATGATGGAAGGGTTGTCTGAGTAGAACTGGGGACCCATTCCCATTGTCTGACTCATGGTGGTGGTGGTAGTTGTGTCCCACTGAGTCGATTCTGACTCATATCAACCTTATGTAGGGTTTCTGAGGCTGCAAATCTTTACAGGAGCAAAAGCCTCATCTTTCTCCCACGGGGTTACTGGTAGATTCCAACTGCTTACCTTGCAGTTAGCAGCTCAGTTTGTAACCCAATCTGAAACTTATAGTGGTCCTATACAGGGTTTCCAAGGCTGTAAATCCTTATGAGAGCAGGAGGTTTCATCTTTCTCTAAAGGATTGACTGGGCCACCAGGGCTTCTATGGCACTCTTGAGTCAGATCCAACTCATAACTACCCCATACAGGGTTTCCAAGGAGCAACTGATGAATTTAAATGATCAACTTGGTGGTTCAAACCACCTTGCAATCCAGTGCTTTATCCCACAGTACCACATCAGGACAACTAGAAGAGGGAAATTAGTAAAACAATAATTCTTTACACAAGAATGTTTGGTTATAGTTATATTCATAGTTTAACTTACCCATCAATCCCAAGATTCCAGTTGTTAAAAAGAAAACGAAACAAAAGATTCCAAGAATCACTACAGTGAGATACCAGGAAAACGGAACTGATGACCCTGGCCAGAGAGAAAATAATGGTGAGAACAACAGGGAAAAGGGCTCAATTAAATATCAGGGAGTAGAGAGAAACTGAGCCATAAACTCAGGACCCTGACTCTAGAATATCTTCAAATTGAAAGTATGAAAGTAAAGATGATGGGTCCTTTTAAGAGAAGACTTGCCTGAGAATTAGATGCCTGTGTTTTCCTCTCTGTTCTCTTACTATGTATCAGGGAAATTGCTTATTCTAACAATAATAAAAAAATTATTTTATGAACATTCATAATTTTCTTTTTTAAACCATATTACTGTTTTTAACATTATACTAGCCACTGTACAGAAATATTAATAACAAACATGTCAAACTTGATTTTATTTTAAAAGTTCATGGAATGAGTATGAAATGATAACAGTTTCTAAACAATTGAAAAAGAATTAATTTTCCCATTTGACTTTCAGTTATAACTACTATTTGATATAACACTCAAATAATATCAATTCTCTGGAATGTACTACTTGGACATTTAGTTTTCATTATTTGTTTTACATTTAGACTTCCAGGTATAGTTTAAGCAACTTCATGAAATTAGGCAAGGTAAATTATTTGGTACAGTGGAGTTTTGTCTTAAATGAATTTATTTAAATCACATAAGCACAGGTCAAGGAATTGGAAGACAGGTGAAGGTAAATCCTATATGTAAAGGTCCTATTGATAGCAGTGGGTTTAATTTAATTAGGATATATAAACCTTACCTTTTCTTTTAGAGAATTTAGATCTTATCTCTGCCTGATTAGAAACTGAGGTATCTATATTCATTTCTGAGGAAATTTTCTGCTCTTTTGTCTCTGCAGATTAAAATAGAAAATTCGATACTGCTTTACCTTCACATTATTCCTATGAAAGCATGCAAGTTATTGATATGTATGAAGAGAGTTAGCAGAATAGAATTCATTCCAAATAAAGGAGGTGGATCATATTTTTTCTCTTCTTTCTATACAAAACCTATCACATAAATACTTTTAGATGACAAAGTCTTGGAAATGAACTGACTTAATTTATAATAAAATTCTTTGTGGAATTTATTTAAGTGAGAATAAAAAATGAATCCAGAGCAGGAGTCGGGTAGGAGTAAAACTTACACTTATTTCGCATCTTCTTCTTGTAAGGAGGATATTTTACATTGCTGTATATTGCACCATCATCATTCATCTCTGAAAGATATTGAGGTACAATTTTTAAAGTTTTTCTTTTTCTTTCATAAGCATAGTTTTCAGATCTTTTCCTCTCTGGGGTCTCTTTTTATCACTAAAAGCAATATGGCATTTAACTACTCTGCCATTAAAATTCAGATTATTATTATTTTTTACTTCCTATTCCTAAATTCAAGAGCCGCTCCTTGAAAATCCTTCACAGGGTAGCTATTAGTCAGAGTCAACTCCAGGGCACTTAACAACAACAACAATGTTCCTAAATTTCGAGCGTGGTGACTCTATATCTTAAGCACTGGACTGAGAACCACAAAGGTTGTGGTTGGAGCCCACCAGCTGCTCCACAGAAGAGGCTGTCTGTTCCAACTCTAATTTAAAGCTTTGGAAACCCTATGTAGGGTCTCTATGAGTTAGAATGGACAGCACTTAACAACAACAACCCCTAAATCATCATGTCAAATGCACTCTCTAAATTATGGGTGATATCAACAACTGCCTTAAATGATTCAAATGTTTTATCTAGTTTAATATTAAAGCTTAAAAAGATATACATAGAAGTGCTATGATCTATGAAACATTTTTACAATGCTGAAAAATTGTCCCTATCCAAAAATATACCAGGAAATTTTATAGGAGTCATTTGTACTTCCAAAATAGTATTTCATACTAAAAGTTTCTCCTTATGAAATCTGATTTTTTTCTCCTATTTTTCTTCATCACTTTATGTTATTATAATTAATTTTTTATTAATTTGAAGACAATTTGCTTTACACAATCTATTCTAATATATTTTTACAGATGACTGCCCTACGTTTAGGAATCAAAGTAGTTTAGTTTTCCTTCTGTGGGGTGTGTTGTGGTATGCCCATACATTTGAAAGCATAGGGTAAAAGCAACCAATTCCCTCTGAAATATTAATTTTATTTGTAATTTTTGGGCAAAAATTAGCTTAAGTTTCATATATTTTTACACATTATTTTTATAGTAAAAGAAATAAATTTATATGAAGTTGAACACTGAACATTAAAAAGTAGAAAACAATCTCATGCTGATTTGGCAGTGCAATATTAAATCAAACAATTTTTACTTTTCTATTTCCTCAGGAGATTGTGTCCCATTGTTGTCTTTTATAATATTGATTTAAAAATTAAGACCTATGAATATGCAGTACATATATACTTAATAGAATTTAATAATTTCCCATAAAAAAATTTCTATAAGAAAATACGGTTGGTACAGAAATATATTATAATGCCTTTAAAATTTTTTACTGAGCCTGACAGATCTCAGGAAATTAGAAACTATAAGCTAAGTCTACGTCTGGATGTGAAAAGCAATAATATATTGTTGTATAAACAGTTTATTGAACAATTATTTATCTACTCAACCTCTTCTATTACCACTGTGACCATTTGCTCTTTTAAAGTACTTAGTCTAGTTAAGAGACATATCAAATTCACTGATAACCCATGAAAACTTAGAAAGACATTTCAGCATGCAAATTTTAAAAAAATTGATGAGGTTGGTTCATTTGTCTGCAAGATTAAATTTATGAGATTGTTTTTTGTCAAATCTCTATTTGTCCTCTGTGGACACAATCTAGAGGTGACCTGGGTGAAATGTGCTAAATGACAGCAGAGATATAGTAGATGATACCTGTGTCAGGGCGGTAGAGCGTCTGCTGGCAACAGAGTCTGGTCCAAATAACAGAGGTATTCTTCAGTAGGAAGAGAGATGTGTGAGAGCCTGAAGACAATGTAAGTCTTCTTTGTTATTTGTTGTATCTATTTTTGTTACCCAAAAGGTTCATCCTTCATCATCAAGTGAAGATGAGATTAAGCAATTCATATTTGAGGTTCAGGTTTCATCTACCCTACAATTTGTGAGCTTTTTTTTTTTTTTTTTAATAGAGACAAAGAATGGACAAGAAATTTAAAGGGCCATGCCCATTTTACACTTGAAGCAAACAAATACTGCACATAAAAGAAAAAGAAAAGAAAAAGATCACCTTCACCACTACCACCCACCACCAAATACTAATATTCTAAATATAAACCCTGTAACAGACACTAACATTTTGGTCTATGTATAGAAAATGAATTAAGAAGATATTTAAATCTGTCCTCTGAACTATTATAATATTGGCTACAAAAAAATACACAGGTACTAAGTCATTATTTTCCATTTTTCTGAAGAAGATTTTTGAAAATAAGATTTCATAAGGATTTATTAAACTGAGAGTCATTTAAATCTTGGTTCTTTAAAAATATACCTAAATGAAATAGCTTTATTCTTCAAATGTTTTTAGTTACCTTTTCCTCTAATTTGCACTTAAATATAGAACAGAAACACAGTTGCTTCCTCTTCAGTAGTCTGATGGAGTGTTCATTTCCCATGCACGATGCAATGGGTGAAATAAAGGCAATGAAGTTGAAATATGTATGCAAGGCTTTGAACATACTAGGAAAATGTTGAAATGTTAAGTTTTCATCATTTAATAGTAGTAATAATAATATAGTTAGTAAAGGAAGATATTTTAATTGTAAATTTTTATTTATACAGAAAAAATATTTACAATAATTTTTAGATTGGACAAATGATGATGCTTTGATTAAAAATTGAGTTTTTATAGATATTTCCAAATAGAATGAGTATAAACAAAGGACAACCTTAAGTAGTATCCTAAAAATCATACGTTTATTTATATTCTTGTTATATTTCTGTTGGAGTCCTAGTGTGGAACTATAGGATAAGAACTGGACTGCCAACCACATGGTTGGCAGTTCAAACCCACTAGCCTCTCCTCAGATAGTAGCTACAGGGTCACTATAAGTTGGAATTGACTAGATGGCACTTAGCAACATCAACATTGTTATTTTGCCCTTATAATGTTGTTGTTAGTGCTGCGGAGTCAGCACTTACAATATTCCTTTCGTATTGATGTTCTGTTTTGTCCAATTGTCATAGACTTCATCCAAAAGAGACAGATAACCTGGCAGTCTCAACACCACTGTTGTTGTGCAAATTGAGTATTCTTTAACTTTTGTTCAATATACAGTTATTCCTTACTTGTTGACTATCTTGCTACCTGGCCTTTCACATTTACAACAATGTTAAAAAAAACCCGACTTTTTGCCTATTTTTCTATTATACTATTAATGATGTACTCCTGGCAGGAACAAATGCAGAAGTACAAGATGAGAGAAATGCTGTCGATGTTAAGATTTTGTCTCAACTTGTTTGGGCCATCATTCTCAGGAGTTTGACAGTTAGTTACATAATGATGTAGTTTGGTAGTTATACATTGATGTTGTTATCTTCCATTTTGTAATCTGTTGTGGTCCTCCTCCATTTTCACATAATGCCAATTTTCACATAATGACGTAGTCTTTGGAACATATCATGCCAGTAAGTGAGGAATAGATACATCTGTTTTTCTCTTGAGGACAGATGTCTTTTAGAATTTACCCTAATTCTATTTCCAAGAGCTGGGTTCCATAGTAGTAAAAAATAAAAACAAATTTTTATTTAAAAAGGAGATGACCAGGTAGAACAACAACAAAACACTGGAATTAGAGTTCCACCAGGAAGGGAGCATGGCCTTGGGTGAGGTGGTTCTCATCTGATGCTTCTTTGTTTGAATTCAGGCCTAGGAGATCCATTTCCCCACAGCTACATAAATAATGTTTTCAGTCTTAAGAAGGGATTCAATTAGTACAGGTCAGAATCTATAGCAAGCATATTATTTTGCAACCATGTAATGATCATTTAGTTTAATGAGCATTGAGACTTTGTGTTGGTGTTTATGGTTAAGATTTGATGGTGTAAAAAAGTTATTTTTCATAAGTATCTGAATATCTTATGAAGGAAATGAATTAGGTAACATCTGCTGAATGAGCTAAACTAACTCTATGTATATTAACCCATGTGTTATATAAATATATTACAGTGTATTATCTCACATATTAACTTTAGTCGTGGTTATGTGCCGTGGAGTCAGTTCTGACTCATAACAACTCTGTATAGGTTTTCCAAGGCTGTAAATCTTTATGGGAGCAGAAAGACTCATCTTTCTCTCAATGAACAGCTGGTAGTTTCGAATTGCTGACCTTAAGGTTTGCAACCCGATTTGTAACCAGCATGCTACCAAAGCTCCTTTGTTGTTGTTAGGTGCCATCGAGCCAGTACTGACTCACAATGACCTTATGCACAGCAGAACAAACACTGCCCGATCAAGGGCCAACCTCACTACTGTTGCCATGCTTGAGTCCATCGATGATGCCACTTGGCCAATCCATCTCATTGGGCCTCCCTTTTTTTCTCCGACCCTCCCTATTACCAAACATGATATCCTTCTCCAGTGACTGGTCCCTCTTTACAGTATGTATGAAGTGTGAGAGACGAAATTTGACCATCTTGGCCTCCAAGGATCACTCTGGCTAAACTTCCTCCAAAATGGATCTATTGTTTCTTTTGGCAGCCCACGGTACTTTCAATATTCTCCTCCAACATCATAACTCAAAAACATTAATTCTTCTACTGAGTTTCTTATTTACTGTCCAGCTTTTGCATGCATATGAGGTTATTGAAAATACCATGGCTTGGGTCAGGCTCACCTTAGTCATCAGGCTGACATCTTTGTTCTTCAACACTTTAAAAAGGTCTTGTGCAACAGATTTGCCTAATGTTTTATGTTGTTTGATTTCTTGACTGCTGCTTCCAGCTGACGGTTCATCCAAGCAAAATGAAGTCCTTGACAACTTCAATCTTTTCTCCGTTGATAAGAATGTTGTTTATTGGTCCAGTGGTCCGAAGACTGTGCTCTTTGATCTTCACCAGTAAATGTTTTAAATCCTCTTCACTTTCAGCAAGCAAGGTTGTATCATCTGCATCTAGCAGGTTGTTAGAGCTCCTTTAGGTAGTCTAAATTTTCTTATGATTTAATCTTTGTTTGGACTATTGTCACTGGAGTGGATTGTCACATGCAATAGTTGGAGGTGTCTGTACTTATGCTTGTATTATCTGAAGTCTGAGGAAACAGAGATAGAACCTTCTGGTTTTTTGTTTTTTTCAAGCTTTTTATTGTGAATTGAGTGAAGATTTACAGAGTAAATCATCCATTTTATGTCCAACAAATCAGACACTTTTTCAATGATTGCAATCCTCTCCATGTCACATTAGCTATCCCACTTCTACCTTGTGATTCTTATTTCCATGCTATCCTCCTTCCCAACCATTCTCAACTTTGTTCTTAGGTAAATGTTGCCTTTTGATCTTCAATGGTTGACCATTCCACGGTGAGCATATCTCATATTGTTGTCCCTCCTATCTATGGTTTGGCTGAAATTTGAGACAGGAGGGTTAGTTCAGTATAATTGAGAGTCAGTCATAGCCTCAGGCTCCTTCAGCCTCTTTCAGATGAGTAAACCCAGTCTATTTCACAATTTTGACTATTTTTGCTCATTTTCTACCTTTTCCATCAAGGACCTTCTAATGTGGTCCCTCTCAGAACAGTTGGTATGAGTAGTCAGGCACTATCTACTTCTTCTTGTCTCATGGTCATGGAGACTGACGTTCTTGTGTTCCATTAATCCACTGAACGAATTGAGTCCAAGCATCTTCAGTTTTCATCTCTTCATTCCTTCGCACAAGGAAAGACCAATAGATGGCCGCTCATAAGATTTGAAGGTCCCAGTAGTTACAAAAGTAGAATGCAGAACATTGTGTTTTGGACTCTTGTTATGCCCTTTGATTGTGGTGGTGTCCCTTAGATTATGGTCCTGAGAACCCGAGTACAGCAGCTTAGGTATTTGGTAATGCTTAAACAGTTTTTATAACTTTGTCCCCTTGTATGCTTCACCATTCATAGATATGTGTGCTGCAAAGCTAAATACCAATGTACAAATATACTATGTCAAACTTGTATGTATTTGTGGTATACTCTGATTCTCCATCCCATACCTGTTCAGTCTATGAATCTGTCCATGTATCTAGCAATAGTTCACTGTTTTTACTGGGTTACATACATAACAGTATTACCTCTATATCCTTTATTTTTTACTTTCCTTTCTGTATCCTTCCCTGTCTTCTTCATTCTTCTGCAAACCTCCCAATTGTTGTATATTGCCTTTCCTGTCACCAAAGTTAGCACATGTCTACCCTCTAGCCAGTGAATTACTGTGCTTTTCCTCAGACCCTGGTAACCATCAAGAATGTTTCTTTTAGCGTGAAAACATATTCTTGAATTGTTACAATACTTGCCCTATAGTGATTGACCATTTTCACTTAACATAATGTCCTCCATGTTCATCCATATTGTGAGGTGTTTCACAGCTTCATTGAAATTCTTCAGCATTGTATAGTATTCCACTGTGTGTATTTACCAGTTTGTTAATCTAGTCTTCCACTGAAGGGCATGTAGGCTATCTCTATCTTTTTGGTATTGTGAATAGTGCTGCAATGAAAACAAGTGTGCACATATCTATTTCTGTTACAGCTTTTACTTCTTGAGGTTATATGCCAAGTGGAGAGATTACTATGCCATACAGTATTTCTATTTCCAAGTTTTTGAGGAAGATGATACCATTTTTCACAGTGACTTCACCATTTTACAGTCCCACCAGTAGTGTAGGAGGATCCCAGTCTCTCCACCCTTGCCAGAATTTGTTGTTTTTTGTTATTTTCAAATTTGCTGTTAATGTTAGGGTGAGATGATATCTTGGTTTTGTTTTTATTTCTATCTCTCTAATGGCTAGTGAGCATATCTTTATGAGTATTTTGGTTATAATTCTGTTGGAGTCCTGTGTGGTGCTGTAGGATATGCATGGGCTGCTATCCACAAGTTTAGTGGTTCAAACCTACCAGCCACTCCTTGGAAACCCTATATTGGGTCCCTATGAGTTGGAAACAACTCAATGACACTTATTAACAACAATGACTAATGATTTCGAGAATTTCTTCATATATTTGTTGTTGGTGAAGTGTTTATTCATATCCTTGGTCCATTTTTTAGTTGCATTGTCTTTTTTTTTTGTTTATTTGTTGAAGTTTTCAATAAATTTTAGAGGTTAGTTCCTTGTCTGATATGTCATTGCCAAAATTTCTTCTCCAGTCTGTGAGTTCTATTTTTTTTTTTGTTTTTTTTTTGGTGAACTCTTTTGATGCACATAAGTGTCTAATTTTTAGAAGGTTCTAGTTATAGATTTTTGTCTTCTGTTTTTTGTATGTTTTTAGTTATGTTTGATAAGATATTTATGCCATATATCAGAGTCCCTAAATTTGTCCCTATTTTTTCATTGATGATCTTTATAGTTCTAGGTTTTATATTTAGGTCATAATCCATGTAGAGTTTTTTTTGTAGATGGTGTGAGATACAAATATTGCTTTATTCTTCTGAAAATGCATTTTCAGTGTTGCCAAAAGCATTTTTTGAAGAGACTATCTCTTCCCCCATTTAATGTGTTTTGGCCTTTTGTCAGATACCAATGTGGAAGAATTTACTTCTGGATTCTCAAATTTATTCCATTGATCAGTGTATTTCATTGTACTAGTGCCAAGTTGGTTGGGCAACTGTGGCTCTGTAGTAGGTTTTGATATTGGAAAGTGATATTGATATTGTTCTTCTTTTAATAATACTTTGATTATCTGTGGTCGCTTTCCTTTCTAATGAGATGGGTTGGCACAGTGGTAGCAAAAATGGGCTCAAGCTCAACAAGATCAGAAGGATGGCGCAGGGCCAAGCCTATTTCATTCTGTTGTGTATAAGGTCATTATGGGTTGGAACTGACTCTAGAACACCTAATAATAGCAACAAAATTCTCTGAATGTTTAGTGGGATTTTCTAGAGAATTCATCTGGAACTTTTTACTTTTCTGTCAAAAAAAGCAGTGCTCAGATGATCATTTTTAGCAATAACACACACATCCCAGAAGAAGAAAGAACCAAATTCAACTTCTAGATTGAACATTTCCAACAATTAGAAACACAGCAGCAAAGCAAGGTATAGTGACCTGAAGAAAAGAAATAATAAAGATTAGACCAGAAATAAATGAAACAGAAGACAGAAAAACAATGGAAAGAATCAACCAAACAAGAAGTTGATTCTTTGAAAGGATTAATAAAATTGACAAACAACTGGCAAATCTAATGAAGGAAAAGAAAGAAACAATGAAGATACCAGTGTAATAAATGATAAAGGTGATATCACAACAGAAATAATGGAAACAAAAAGAATAACAGAATTCTATGAAGAATTGTACTCCAAAAAATCTGAAAATCTAGATGAAACACACAAATTTCCATAAATACAAGATCCTTTCTAAATGAACACACAGAGAAGTACAAAAGTTGGGCAGACCTTTACGGAATCCTGGTGTGGAGCTGTAGGGTAAGCACAGGACCAAAATGTCCATTTGAACTGAAAGTTGACACTTCTCAGAAACCCTATATTGGGTAACCAATCATTATGGGAGCTGAACCAAGTAAACTATATCAAGGTATGAGAGCATTCCAGATATATTTTTTAAGAGATAATTTATCAAGTATCTCTATTCCATTAACTGAATGATTCTTTCTTTTCACCACTGACTTAAATGCAAATGTATACTCTTATTTAGAACAGCTGCATATATTATTTAGCTAGTTATATAATACAATCAATACATGGAGTCGTGGTGTGGTGTTATGGGTTAATGAGCTGGACTGCAAGGTCAGTTTGAACCACAAAGTCAAGCTCACCAGCCATTCCTAGGAAACCCTGTACAGGGTCACTATGAGTCAGAACAGACTTGGGGGCACTTAGATCATAATATAATCAATGACTATTATATACTATGTAAAATGCTAATTACATATTATAGTTAAATTAGGATGCAAATTGGATCAGAAAACAAAAGGATAAACAATTTAGTTCAATATGATATGTTTTGCACATTGAAGTTCAATGTTACTTGTTGTTGTTGTTAGGTGCCATCGAGTCGATACCGACTCACAGTGACCTTATGCACAGCAGAAAAAACACTGCCTGATCTTGGGTGAACCTCACTACTGTTGCCATCGATGCTGCCACTTGGCCAATCCATCTCGTTAGGGATATCCCTCTTTTTCTCTGACCCTCCACCTTACCAAACATGATATCCTTCTCCAGTGACAGGTCCCTCTTGACAATATGCCTAAAGTATGAGAGACGAAGTTTGGCCATCTTGGCCTCCAAGGAGCACTCTGGCTCACTTCTTCTAAAATGGATCTATTGGTTCTTTTGGCAGCCCATGACACTTTCAGTATTCTCTTCCAACACCATAACTCAAAAGCAACAATTCTTCTGTGGTCTTCCTTATTCACTGTCCAGCTTTCGCATGCATATGAGGTTATTGAAGATACCATGGCTTGGGTCAGGCGCACCTTAGTCCTCAAACTGACATCTTTGCTCTTCAACACTTTAAAAGGGTTTTGTGCAGCAGATTTGCCTAATACAATATGTCATTTGATTTCTTATTTATTTATTTTATTCTTTTATTAAATGTTTTTTATTGTGAATTATGTGATAGTTTACATGGAAGAACTTTAGCTTTACATTCATCCTATCGTATATCGCCTCATTGCCATGGTTACAATCCCCTCCATGCATCATCAACCAACCAAAGGGTATACCCTACAAGCCTGCCCCCTGGTCGTCAGCACACAGCCCCTCTCCATCTCTGGGTCTAAAGTCCCCAACCACTCCATCTCTCCATGTCATCATCTCTGCCTCCTTCTCTGGTGTCACTGCTTTTCCGGGTAGGGTCCCAATCTCCACTCTTCTCCCTTGATGGTCTCAGGGATCTCTGCTCCTGGACTGCAAAGTCAACCACTCTCCTTTTGCTACAAAATATCTACCTTTACCTTTCCAAGCCTCACAATCAGTCCTGATAACAATTATTCACTATTGTATCACAAGAGATCTATCCACATCTCCTTACTTCAGCCATGCCTAGACAGATTGGCTACGCCTAGACAGATTGGCTACTACTATGTGGAGATTTTACCTTCCTCCACACCCTCTGGATCTAGGGTCCTTTTTGAAAGCTTGTAAGCCAGTCACTTCTTGCCTTTGTAGCCCCCCATTTTGGGTAGCCAATTTTCCAAGTTGCCCATCCCGGTCTATTCTGTGTATGGAGGGAGTGGGAATGATCTTTGCTATAAAGATTTGTTCCCTCTTTTGAGCTACTGCATCCATAGGTGTAGGTCAAGTTCATTAAATAGTATCAGATTACTCTTTTTTTCCTCTTCTTTCTTCTTCTAGTTGAGCTCTGATCATCCAGTCATTCAAGCCAGGTCAAGTGGGTATTATCTGCAAGTGTGGTTGTTCTTGTGCATATGCCCTCTCTTCTTATCAGCTGGATGCTTCACTCTCCATTCTAGTCCTCTATGGCTATGTCACTGACTCTGGACCCAAGAGTCCCCAGGTCTTGCCACACTACTGGGTTACAAGGCCTCCACCTGGGTTCACAAGAGTCTATTGAACATTGTAGGGCTTAGCTCACAGCTTCATTGTTGCTTTTCCCTTACTTCCCCTTATCGGTGACAAATATAGTCACCAATCAGAGCATGTATTCCCATTGAGTCTTAGTCTTAGAATGGGGTTTGCCCTAAGGGGACCTGACCACTTGCCTTGATATCTCCTGGGCGAGCAACTTGCTTGTTCTTGTACTAATCAGTCGGACTGCCGTTATTGTTTTGTGTTTTTCCTGTCGGTCTTTCTTTCAAGAAGTATCTTCTGTTCTTCTAGCCACTCCAGGTTGGTGTGCTTGTCCTTTCAAGTGGCAATTTCCCAGCTCAGAAGATTCTGGATGCTGTTCAGGACCTATGGTCTTATGTAATGCAGAGGCTTTGCAGAAGGCTTCCTTCACTGGGCACGTTGTAGCCCCATTTTAGGTATTTCAACCAGTTATAGGCAGAAGACAGACTTACAAGTTTTCTATGGTGATATTTCTGGCTATTCCTTTCTCTCCCCCTCAAGTGTCTATTTTATATTGGTATGCCAGGGAAACCAAGATTCAAAAGAAAGCCAGGCATCTTAACATCATTTGCCCTCTTTTCCCCATTCCAACCTTGTTTCAATCCCTCTATCACAGAGCCATGTGTTCCAAGTTACATCATTTGATTTCTTGACTGCTTCTTCCGTGAGTGTGGATAGTTGATCCAAGAAGAGTGAAGTCCTTGACAACTTCAATTTTTTCTCTGTTGATAAGAATGTTGTTTGTTGGTCCAGTGTTGATGATTTTTGTTTTCTTTACAAAACAGATGTAATCCATACTGAAGGCTGTGCTCTTTGATCTTCATCAGTAAATGTTTTAAGTCCTCTTCACTTACAGCAAGCAAGGTTGTATCATCTGCATAATGCAGGTTGTTACTGAATCTTCCTCCAATCCTGATGCCACATTTTTCTTCATAGAACCCAGCTTCTCAGATTATTTGCTCAGCATACAGGATGAATAAGTATGGTGAAAGAATACAACCCTGTTGCTCACCTTTCTTAATTTTAAACCGTTCAGTGTTCCCATGTTCTGTTATTTATTACCATTTACATTCATTTTGGTTTTAAACAAAGGATATTTATATATTTGTAAACACCTAAGAACAACACCAGGACTCCAGATTTTCTGTCTAAGGGAAAGTAAATAGAAGAACATTAGGTTATAATAGTCTAAAGTGATAGAAGCATTCACAAACATAAATCCAGGATTCTAGAATTATAGCAGGACCACTAATCTTAAACCAGGCAGCCAGGTGACCTTTAACACCACAAAAGCCCTTGACTTAGGTTTCTTAGGTGTTCTTTGTACACTGTATTTACAATATTAACACTACAGGTATAAAAGAAACAATGTGTGTGCCAGTTATTGACTTTATTCCCTATGGCAGAAGCTTATCATTTTAAGTCTGTGCCACATTTTGACACTTGACATTTGTTATTAGATGTTGCATCTGGATCAAGCTATCTTCATTTGTTGGTAAGTACCATCAAGTTGTTTCCAATTCATAGGGAGCTTGTATAGGGTTTCCAAGGAGTGACTGGTGACCTAGAATTGCTAACCTTGTGGTTTAAACCCACCTTGCAATCCAGCACATTAACCCATAGCACTACAACAGGACTCTGTAGCAGGAAAAAGTGAAGTTTATTCTTGATTTTTCAAAAGTATCCTCTCAATTTGTAAAGGAAACTTAATTCAACATTATTGGTAAATCATTCTTTACACCTAACATCATTCACAAACAAATATTGATCTGCTACTATTGACAAGAAACTGAATGTACTATTTTTTAAATAGAAAAGGAATTCCATGAGGTTTAGATAAACTGAACTACAACAGGAGTTTTCCAGGTGGTTTAATTAAGTGACAACGCACACATTCCTTAGTTTACCCCACTATGGTGACAGTGATGATAACAGGATTGTTCTACATTCAATTTAATAGGTGTTTCTTCCCAAGAAAATAGACTCTTCTATTAAACACACTTAATCAAATAGGTCAGCGGTTCGAAACTACCAGCTGCTCCGTGGGAGAAAGATGAGGCTTTCTACTCCCGTAAAGATTTACACCCTCGGAAACCCTATACAGGGTCGCTATGGGTCGGAACCGACTTGATGGCACATAACAACAACAACAATCAAATAGGAGAATGTTGTTATTGTTAAGTGCCATCGAGTAGGTTCCAACCCATAGCGACCCTGTAACAGGGTTCCCTAGAGTGTAAATCTTTATGGAAGTAGAAAGCCTCATCTTTCTCCCGCGGAGCGGCTGGTAGTTTCGAACCGCTGACCTTAAGGTTCACAGCCCTATTCGTAACCACTATGTTACCAATAGGAGAATAGGCTTCATAAAATGGATTCGTTGCAAACTTTATGTACAAATCATAGATATCAGTAAAGAAGTTCTTTATTCCATCTTCTTGCCATATTTTGTGAAGAATGATAAATCTCATGACAGTTTGTGAAATTGCCAAAACAGACCACTTGTTGAATTTGTCCAGAGTTTTCAGGTACATGTTGGTAGGCAGCCACACATGCTCATATAGTAGGTGGAGAACAGTGTGAGCGATGAACAGGTTCAGGTTCAGGTGATGGTCTTTAGATTCTGCATTTCCAGCAACATCTCAGTTTCAAACATGGGATCATCATGACCAGGCATTACACAGTAGAAGCTTCCATTCATTGTCTTCTTCAATATACGGCCTTAGGAGTATCATGTGTTCCCTGGTCTCTTCTCCAGTAGTCTGAAGAATTAGACTCAACTGGTGTCTCCAGGTCTCAAGGATGCACACACACAGGGCATTCACTCAAAAGATTTATTAGAAAAGGGATAGTACACTTCAAAGAGAGAGAAAAGACCTGAGGAATTGAGGAGCAAGTTTTAATAAACTCACAAGACTCTTCCCCTAGGTGAGTTATTCAACCCAGGGGAAGTTGGGTTTCCTCAGTCCTTTTCTGCAGATGGGATGCAGGGTTTTTTTTTTTGTTTTCTTTTTTAATTGTATGCAGGGATAGATACTTATGTTAGTAAGTTACATAAACTAGTATACATCAACAAGTCATGCTGAAGAGTCCTAAACCATAAAGTGTGCCCCGGATTTTTGTGGTCCATGTTCTGGTTTTCAATCATTTTATTCTGATAAAGCAGCAGTATGCACATATAGTGCAGTGAATTACTTGGTAATCCTCTCCTAACCATAGTCTTTGTAATTCCTTCCAAATCAGTGGGTCAGATCATGTAATTAGGATATATGAAACTCTAAAGTGGTTCTTGTCAATTTTGGCATCCCACTGGGTATAAAAAGAGCCATCTTAGAAGCAGGAATGGTAATAGTACCAAGAAGGAAGAGCCAGGAATGGAGGGCATGCTTTGGGCCCGAAGACCTCTGTGCTGAACGGCCTCCTTCCAGGAGAGCAAGGACTGCGACACCAGAGGACTGGTGGAGGAATGGCACCAGCAGAAGTAGCAGCACAAAGAGCCCAGGACAAAGGGACAGGCTTCCTCACCCATGGAACAGTGCATTCTCGTTGGGCAGTAGACTCACTTGAGGAGTGAGCGCCTTCAGGTTGGGGCTTATGGCGGTGTGGTGTTCCCCATGAGTATTTCTGTTGTTGTTAAATTGGCTGTCGAGTTGGCTCAGACTCATATCAAACCTATGAACAGAACAAAATACTGCCTGGTTCTGTGTTACCCTAATAATTGTTGTTACTGTTGAGCCCATTGCTGCTGCCACTGTGCCAATACTCTCACTGGGGTCTACCTCTTTTTCACTGACTTTCCACTTAACCAAGCATGATGACTTTCTCCAGGAACTGGTCACTCCTGATAACATGTCTGAAGTATGACAGATGATTTCTCACCATCCTGGCTTCCAAAGAACATTCTGGCTGGGCTTCTTCCAACACAGATATATTTATTCTTCTGACAGTCTATGGTACTTTTAATAGTCTTCTCCAACACCATAACTCAAATGCATCAATTCTTCTACAGTCTTCCTTATGCATTATCCAACTTTCACATGCTTATTTTGTTGTTGTTGAGTATCATTGAGTTGATTCTGACCCATAGTGACCCTGTGTAGGGTTTCCAAGGAGCAGCTGGTGAGCTTGAACCACTGGCTGTGCAGTTCAAATGACTTTGCAGTCTGACACATTAACCCACAACACCACACCAGGACTCACATGCATATGAAGTGACTGAAAAAAACATGGCTTAAGTCAGGGGCAATTAGCCCTAAAACTGACATCTTTGATCTTTAACAATTTTAAGAGGTCTTGGGCAGCAGAAAGTTCCCTGTTGGTTTACTGTTGCATCTGCTTTTAATTATCTTTTGCAAAATTTTACTTGCATGCAATATTAATGATAATGTTTGATGATTTCTGCATTCTACAGGGTTTCGTTTCTTTGGAATGGGCAGAAATATGAATCTCTTCTGATCAGTTGGCCAGGTAGTTGCTTCTGAATTTCATGGCATAGATGAGTGACTCCAGTGCTGCATCAGTTTATTGAAAGATTTCATTTTTATTCAGCCTGTTTCTGGAGCCTTTTTTGGCCTATGCCTTCAGTGCAACTTGGACTTCTTCCTTCAGTATCATAGGTTTTTGATCCTATGCTACCTCTTTATGATTAAGTGACTTCCTTCCATATTCTTCTGATGCTTTCTGCATCATTCACTATTTTGCACATACAATCATTCAATATTGCAAGTTGAAGTTTGAAGTTTTTCTTTAGTTGAGTCAGCTTGAGAAATACTGAGCATGTATTTCTTTTTGTTTTCTAATTCCAGGTCCTTTTACATTTCATTATAATACTTGCCTTTATCTTCTTAAGTTGACCTTTGAAATTTTCTGTTCAGCTCTTTTGCTTCCTCATTTCTCTTACTCAGTTTCACATATCTATAATGGAAACAAGTTTGAGTCTATTTTGACATCCATTTTTGTCTTTTCTTTCTTTCCTGTCTTTGTAATGACCTTTTACTTTCTACCTGTATGCTGCTTTTGTTGGCATACCACAAATGGTCATTAATATCTCATGCAAGTAAAATATTGCTGCAGATATTTCAAATATGGTTGCAAAAATGGTACAGATGTAAGGATGAAAGTTAGCTGACTCAAGTCATAGTACTTTCAGTCACCTCATATGCATGTGAAAGGTGGGTAATGAATAAGGGAGACTCCTAAAGAACAGATGCATTTGAATTATAGTGTTGGAGAAGCATATTGAAATACCATGGACTACCAGAAAGAAGAACATATCCATCTTAGATGCAGTATAGTCAGAATATCCCTTATGAGACAGGATGGCGTGATTCATGTCTCATACTTTGGACATTTTATCAGAAGGGACCAGTTCCTGATGAAGGGCATCATGCTTGGAAAAGTGGAGGGTCAGCAAAACAGAGGAAGACTCCCAACATGATGAAGTGATACAGTAGCAGCAGCAATGGACTCAAACATAGCAATATATGTGAGCATGACACAGGACTGGGCAATGTTTTATTATGTTTTATGAAGTGTCAGTATAAATCAAAGGGAAACAACAGCAATTCTTTAATTATCATGTTATAATCATCCCATAAAATTTTGCATGGCTCTGGTAACATAGTGGTTATGAGCCCATAGTGGTTAGGGCACATAACCACCACCAATAACCACTGCCTTGAATTACTGAAAATGTTTTGTTTACTTTGGAGTCCAGGTGTGATGTTATAGGATAAGCACTTGACCACAAGGTTGGTTTGAACCACAGGGTTGGAAGTTCAAACACAACAACCAGTCCTCGGAAACCTTATATGGGTCACTATGAGTTGAAACTGACTTGACGGCACTTAACAACCACAATCATCTCATAAAACTGTGGGTGATGTCCTCTCAGCTACTATAGTGAATTATCACAATGTTTTGATTAGTTTCAAATGAAAAAATAGAAATAGCTAGAAAGATTTTGCATTCAGGAAATTGTAAGCTCTATTATATAACTAAGGAAAGTCTACTGTGAATGCACAATAACATCATATTATGCAAATGATTGATTGAAAAATTGATTACCTGCTCAAGTCTAACCTATACTACTGAGCCATTTGCTTTTTGAAAGCACTTGGTCAATTTAAGGTACATATTGAAATGTTTCCTATAGCTAATACTATAGTAGTTTAGCCCTGATGTGGCACTGTGGGCTAATGCCCTGGACTGCAAGGTTGGTTTGAACTACAAGGTCAGCGGTTCACTCAGCAGCTGTTTCTCAGAAACCCTATACAGGGTAACTGTGTATTGGAACCCACTCAATGGCACTTAAAACAACACTGAAATATTTCCTAACAAAACTAGTAGTTAAATTAAATGATAAACCATGAAAAACTAGAAAGAGAAAATTTAGCATGTAATTTAAAAACTTGGATTAGTCAACTCGTTTGCCAGTTGGAAGATAGACTTGTGTGAGCCTGAGCACAATATGACTATTCTTGCTTATTTATTTTATCTGTTTTTGTTACCCAAAAGGCTCAGCACTTGCCATCTACAAGTTAAGATGTAAGTAAGCAATTCATACTGGCAGCTCAAGTCTCACCTCCACTTACTTTGTGAGAATTTGCCTTTTATTAGAAAAAAATACATATAGAGGTAATGAATGGGCAAAAGAATTTAAAGGACCATGCCAAGGCTCCAAATACTGCACATTAAAGAAAATTAATAAATAAATCAAAGACCACCTGCATCACTACAACTCTACCATCAAATACTCAGCTTCTAATAATAAATCCTATAACAGGCACCAATATTTTGTCCTTTATATAGAAAATGAGTTATGGCAATAGTTAAACTTCTATAGTGGTAGCTAAGTGCCATCGAGTTGGTTCCAACTCATAGTGACTCTGTATAGCGATTCTGAGGAGTGGTTGGTGAGTTTTAACTGCCGATCTTGTGGTGCAAACAGATCTTGTGGTCTAGTGCTTATCTTAAACAGCCACACCATGGCTAAACTGCTGTAGTATTGACTATAGAAAAATATATAAGTATAAATAGATCATTATTTTCAATTTATCTGAAGGAAGTTTTGAAAATAAGGTCTTATAAAATTTTACTAAATTGACTTACACTTAATCCTTGGTTCTTTTAAAATATATACATAAAGGAAATTTCTTTATTCTTGGAACTTTTTTTTTTTCTTCATGAAATGATCTTTTCACAGTCTGTTTTTCAGTTTAGTAAGAAGCAAAACACAATTGACCTGCAAAAACTGGTTTATTGAGTCTATAAAACTTGGATAGGAATCCTGGAATGTTGAGTCTGGTAGAGATTTTATAAAACTCTCTCCAGTTCTTTTACTTTATATTATGCATTCTTCGAGTCCATTTGGCAAGGGGGAAATCCTTAGATTCTAAATTAGAAATTAAATAAATTTCACTGTAGCAATTTAGAATTGTGTAAAATTGAACGAATGGATTCTAAGTGATGAATATGTACACACATTCTGCTATTGAGTCAATCCAAATCATAGCAACCCTGTATAAGGTTTCCAAGAATGTAAATCTTTATGGAAACAGACTGTTTCATCTTAATCCAACTGATCAGTTGGTAGGTTTGAATTACCCAATTTACAGTTAGCATTAAAAAGCTTAAGGCACTGCGACATCAGGGATTCTAAGGGATGAATATGTTGTTGTTAAGTGCTGTCGAGTAGGTTCTAGGTAGCAATGATTAAACAAGAAGGTATATGAAAAACGAACACATTTATTGGACAACTTTAATTGATGAAAAGCAAAAATGCATTAATAGAATGAAAATAACAAATTAATGAGTATTGATTTGAGAAATGAAAGACTAATATTCTAAGATTTCTCTACAAAGCAGTTTTTCATTTGTATTTCAAAACTTTAAGTAACATTTGTTGTTTAATGCTTACTAATGTAAATCATACTCATTATAGACAATTAAAAAGAAGTAAATTAGTACAGGAAAATATGCAACAGCTATTGCTAACGTTTTAAAGTATATATTACCATTTCCTTTCTATCCTTGAACAATGTAGCTATGCATTTCTTTATGTAACCTGGCCTTTTTATTTAGTCAGCAGCTCTATCATTAACATATCTGTATGACAGAAAGTAAAATTTAAGAAACAATTCTACTGGATGCATAATAATTTATTATATTGGGGAATTAAATTATTTGCCACTGTGGGTTAATGTGCTAGACTGCAAAGTTGTTTTGTTGGCTGTTCAGGCTCACCAGCTGCTCCTTGGAAACCCTATACAGGGGTCACTATGGGCCAGAACTGACTTGACGGCACTTAACAACAACAACAACCTTATGAATATGAAGATAGTCAAAATAGATTGCTACTAAACCATATGGTGGTTGTTGCTGTGAGCTGTCAATTCAGTTTAGACTCATAGGAATGGCTCTATTCGGGTTTTCAAGAATGACTGTTGTGTTAGATCTGCCAACAATGCAGTTACCAGTCCAGTGCCTATCCTAAAGGAAACACCAGGGTTTGTGTTGTTATTGTCATTACGTGCCACTGAGCCAAGTCTGACTCAGAGTCATAGAGAGCCGATGCACAATAGCACAAAACACTGCCTAATCCAGCACCAGTCCCACAATTATTACTACCTGTGAGCTCATTGCTGTGTCAAGCCATCTCTTTGAGGTTCTTCCTCTATTTTGTTGACCATCCACTTTACCCAGCACAATGTCCTTTAGGAAATCCAGGGACTGGTCCATTCTCACAAGATGACCTAAGTATGTGAAACAAAGTTTCTTCGTCTTGGCTTCTGAAGAACATTCTGGCTGTACTTTTTCCAACACGATTTGTTCTTCTGGTACGTTCCATTTTCTTCTTCAAAATCATAACTCAATTGCATCAATTCTTCTACCATCTTCTTTATTCATTGTCTAGCTGTCACATGCATATGAGGTAATTAAAAATACCATGGCTTGGGTCATGAGATTAGCAGCCCAACTTGTAACCACTGTGTTACTAATGTTGTTAGGTTCTATCAAATTGTTTCCAACTGACAGAATGAAACACTGCCACATCCTGGGCTATCCTCACATTTGTGGCTATATTTGAGTCCATTATTCAGCCAATGTGTCAATCCAACTCTTTGAAAGTCTTCCTCTTTTTGCCTGACATTCTACTTTACTAAGTATGGAGTTCTTCTTTAGGGACAAGCCCTTCATGATCCAAAGTACCTGAGATGAAGTCTCACCCTCCTCCTTTCTAAGGAGCATTCTGGTTGTACTTCTTCAAAGATAGATTTGTTCATTCTTCTGGCAGCTCATGTTATATTCAATATTCTTTGCCAATAACTCAATTAATAAAATTAGTCAATACTTCAGTCTTCCTTATTCACTGTCCAACTTTTACATGCATATGAAGCAATTGAAAATACCATGGGTTGCATCAGATGCACGTTAATTTTCAAAGTGAAATGTTTGCTTCCGAACACTTTAAAGAGATTTTTTGCAGCAGATTTGACCAATGCAATATGTATTTGATTTTTTCCCTGATGCTTCCATGAACATTATGATTCAAGCAAAATAAGATCCTTAACAACTTCAATTTCTTCTGTTTTTTTGTACTGTTGCTTATTGATTTAGTTGTGAGAGTTTTTGTTTTCTTTATGTTGAGATGCAATCCATATTGAACACTGTAGTCTTTGATATTCATCAGTAAGTTCTTAAAGTTACTTCACTTCCAGCAAGCAAGATTGCGTCATCTGAATATTACAGGTTGTCAATGAGTCTTCTTCTAATTCTGATGTAAGGATCTTCTTCATATAATCACATTTATCAAATTATTTGTTCAGTATAAAGATTGAATATATATGATGAAAGGATGCAACCCTGATGTACACCTTTTCAGATTTTAATCCACATGGTATACCCTTGTTACGTTCAAAGGACACAGGAGCGCTATTAAGTGGCCTGGAATTCTAATTCTTTACAATGTTTTCTATAATTTGTCATGAGCCACACAACTGAATGCCTTTGCATAGTCTATAAAACACAGGTAAACATCTTTCTGGTAATTTTTGCTTTCAACCAGGGTCCATCTGATATCAGCAATAATATCCCTCATTCTATAGCCTATTCTGAATTCGTCTTGAATTTTTGACAGTTCTTTGTTGATGTGCTGCTGCAACAGCTTTTTAATGATCTCTAAGATTTTACTTGGAGTCCCGCCGGTGTGATGCTGTGGGTTAGTGCACTGGACTGTGAAGTTAGTTGAACTGCAAAATTGGTGGTTCAAACTCACCAGATAATCCTCGGAAACCCCATACAGGGTTGCTATGGGTAGAAACCGTTCAACAGCACTTAGCAACAACAATAACAAAAAGATTTTACTTGCATGAAATATTAGTTATAATTCATTATAATATCTCCAGTCTGTTGGATCACATTTCTTTAGAATAAACATAAATATTAATCTCTTCTAGTCATTGGCCAAGTAGCTGTCCAGGTGGCTGTATTTCAAATTTCTTGGCCTAGACAAGTATTTTGAGCACTGCATCTGTTTTTTGAAACTTTTCAATTGGTATTCCATAAATTCCTAGAGCCTAATTTTTTGGCTAGTGCCTTCAGTAAAACTTGGACTTCTTCCTTCAAATCATTGGTTCTTGATGATATTCTTCCTCCTGAAATGGTAGAACATTGATCAATTCTCTTTTGTCAAGTGATTCTGTATTTCCAATATCTTTTGAAGCTCCCTGTGTTGTTCAATATATTTTCCTCATGGAATCCTTATTAAAATATGAGGACTGATTTTTTCTTCTTTCAACTTGAGAAATACCAAGTGTGTCATTTTCCTTTTTGCTTTTCTAACTCTAGGTATTTACACATTTCATTAAAATACTTTACTTCATCTTCTTGAGGCACCCATTGAAATCTATTCAGCTTTTTTTTTTTTCATCATTTTCCCCCTTTCACTTTATCTTCTGTACTATGTAGAGCAGGTTTCAGAGTCTCTTATGATAACCAATTTGGTCTTTTCTTCCTTTCCTGTCTTTTAAATGAATTTTGGCTTCTTTATTTATGATATCCTTGATGTCATCCCATAACTCATCTGATCTTTTATAATTAGTGACTAATGCATCACATCTGTTCTTGAGATGGTCTCTGAATTAAGGCAGGACATAATCAAGGTTGTATTTTGGCTCTTGTAGACTTGCTTTAAGGAGCTCTGGTAGCGTAGTGGTTACGAGTTGGGCTGTTAACCTCACAGTCAGCAGTTTGAAACTACCAGCAGTTCCGTGGGAGAAAGATGAGGCTTTCTGCTCTCATAAAGATTTACAGCCTCGGAAACCCTGTACAGGGTCGCTATGGGTCAGAATTGACTTGATGAAACTTAACAGACTTGTTTTAATCTTCTCAACATTTAACTAGAATTTACATGTGAATAATTCCAGACCTGTTCTGTGGTCAGCTTGTGGAATTGTTCTGACTGGTTATATTGAATTTCTCCATAGTCTCTTTTTACAGATGTAGTTGATTTGATCACCTGTGTATTCCATTTTGTGAGGCCTACATGTGTGTTGGTTGTGGTGGTGATGTGCCATGAAGTTGGTTCTAACCCATAGTGACCCTATACAAGATTTCCAAGGCTGTAAATCTTCACGGGAACAGAAAGTCTTATCTTTCTCATGTGGAACAGCTGGTAGTTTTGAACTACTGACCTTGAGGTTAGCAGTCCAATTTGTAACCACTATGCTACCAGAGCACCTTCCTACATGTATAATTGCTGCTTATGTTGTTGCAAAAAAGTATCTACATTGAATAATTTTCAGTCTTGCAAAATACTATTATGTCGCCTCTAGCATTGTTTTTATCATGAAGTCCATATTTTCCAACTGCTAATCCTGGTGTGGTGCTATAACATAAGCAATGGATCACAAGGTCAGTTTGAACTGCAAGGTTGGCAGTTCAAATCCACTAGCTGCTCCTTGGAAACTCTATACAGGGTCTCTATGAGTTGGAACTGATTTAAAGGCACTAAACAACAACAACAATCCTTTGGGGTCCTGGTGTGACACTTTGTGTTCATGCGTTGGATGAAAGTGTCAGTTTGAGCAGCAAGATAGTCTGTTCAAGCTCACCATCCACTCCTCAGAATCCTATAAAGGGTATTTATGAGTCAGAACCGACTCAACAGCACTTTAACAACAACAGAAATTATTCTTTGTTTCTAGCTTTCACAATCCAATCGCTAGTAATGATCATTTATCTGGATTGCACGGTTGATTTAAGACCACAGTAGCTGGCACAATTCTTCAATTTCTTCTTTGGCATTAGTGCTTGGTGCCTGAATTTGAATGGCAGTGATACTCACTGGTCTTCCTTGTAGGTTTGCAGATGTTATCCTATTGCTGACAGTATTGCTTTTTAGAATAGATATTGAAATGTTCTTTTTAAAGGTGAATTCCTTTATGGTTTATCATTCCATACATAGTTGACCACATGACTGCCTGATTAAAAATGGTTAATATTAATCCGTTTCAACTCACTAATGACTAGGATATTGATTTTTATGTGTTCCATTTCATTTGGAAAACTTGCAATGTTTCTAGATTCATATTTTGTACATGCTAAGTTCTAATATTAATGGATGATTTCAGCTGTTTCCTGTCATTTTGAGTAATCCCACAGCAAATGAAGTTCTTGAAAGTTTTGCTCCATTCATGTCACTAAGATTGACTCTACTCTGATGAGGCATTTCTTTCTGAGTCATTTTTCAATGCCTTCCAACCAGTAGGGTCCATCTCTTGGCTAGCCATAAGATTTTCACTGGCCCTTCCCCCACATCCCTGCCCAACAGAAATGTATTGCCAGGTCTTTCTTTATAGTCTGTCTTAGTCTGGAAGCTTTGGTGAATCCTGTCCAGCATGGGTGACCCTGTTGGTACTTGAATTACCAATAGCATAGCTGTCAGCATTACCTTAACATGTAAGCTACCACAGTACAAAATAACAGATGAATAATGGGATAAATGGGGTCCTGGTGTGGTGCTGTAGGATAAGCACTGGAGTACAAGGTTAGTTTGAACTGTAAGATCGGTAGTTCAAACTAACAAGTCACTCTTCAGAAACACTGTACATGGTCACTATGAGTCAGAACTTACCCTACAGCACTTAACAACAACAACAACAATGGGATGAATCTATATACACACAAATATAATACATACATATAATAAGAGGCCTATTAACAAAGTAAACATTATAATTACCTTTTCTCTCTCTTGCAGTACTTGCTGCCCATTATAAACAATGTAAACATTTTCCAAATTCATAAGAATTAAATAAGCACATTTTCATGTATTGTTTTACTTGGTTTTGTTTTTTTTCCTCTACTTCCTTCATTTCATTTTATATATGATAATACAAGCATGTTGTTATTGTTAAGTGCCGTCTAGCCAGTTCCAATTCATAGTGACCATGTTTAGGGTTTCTGAGGAGCAGCTGGTGAATTTGAATCAGCAACCTTGTGATTCAAACTGACCTTGCAATCCAGTTCATTGCCCTACAGCACCACTCCAGGACTCCAAGAATACAAGACTATGAAACATACTTTTTTGCTTCTTAGTAAAAAACAAAACAACAACAACAAAAAACCTTATACATGTAGACTATTATTCTAGCTCACTTTGAAAATAGTTTTCTCTTTAAAGTGAACTATCCCAGAAGGGAGATGACTAATCGTATCATAAAAATACATACTACAATGAGTTTACTTCACTATAATAGAATAAATGCATCCATGAATAGAATAATGCATACTTAAAAATCTTGTTTCATATTTTCTCAGAATAAGTGATTATCAAATATTAATAATTGTTTATCCTCATTTGAACTTGTAGTTATCTGAATCCTCATCAAAGGTATTTTAAAGCAGTTAAATCAGTCTTTACAATTCGAAATCAAAAAGTAAACACACTTGAAATGAGTTGCAGTAAAATATTTAAAAATCAATGATGTTAGAATTTTTAAGGTCATATTTTAATATCTTAATAAGTATTTACTTTATGCATTCTTGACTTACTGAGATCTTTGAATGAACAATAAAGTTGGAATATTATTTTTCATCAATTTGCCTTGTCTTTAATACACTAAAAAATTGAACATAGTATAAAATTTAGTTTCACTTGTATAAGAGCAATTGACCTGAACTGGACGTGGAACAATGGAAAATTTAAGACTGCCTATTGTTCTGTGTGGTTTCAACCAGACTGATTCAAATAGCTTCTATGAGGTTATAACCTCATGTCTATTTTTTAAAGTACAATACCCATTTCTACTCACTACAAATATAGTTCTCTATTATGTGAATTAAATAAATAGCAAAGATATATGGTGGTTACCCAAGCATATTTCTATGAATAGAACTTGTTTAGGTGCAGCAAGTAACCTTAAGTCAAAGTGTCAATATTTGCAGAGATAATTATAACATATTAATTCTACTGTAAACCACAATTCAGATAACCTTTTTAAAAAATTATATTTGTTTACAGACCATTTGCTATTTACTTTACTTTTCTTGTTCCTCTAGTTGTCAGGTCTCTCAGTTTCCATATACATGTCTTCACTATATATTCATTTAAGAGAATTGTCATTTTAGACTACTTGATTATAGATTTTTGTAGAATTGGTTTTGATGACAATTACTTTTCCTGATTAAAGTTTTCATTTCCAGAATTATGAAGTAAAAATATACTCTGTACACCACAGATGCTGTTTAAAGACTTCTTGTACATGATTTAATTAAGGACAATTTTAATTTGCCAACCTATTCCTTTTATTTATTCACATTTTTCTTGTGGTCATCCCAAAGTAAGTTAGTATTATACACTTTTAAGCAGCTGTCTCATTTTAGGCTATCTTTGGACTTCACATCAGTTCTGGAATAATAGTATGTGGAAGTACTTTTTCACTCTCCTATTCATGTGCTTGTGGGCTTCTCTTCACCACTGGGGCAAATAAATCATCTAAAGATCCCCATAATGCCAAATGTCTCAGACTAATGTCAAATTACTCTTTACATCTTTAGACGATGTACAAGCTCCAGGTATTATTTCTAATCCAATCATCTCCTATCATTTTTAATGAAAGAAGCAGTTTTAGTTATTTTTGACTATCTCATCACTGCTGACTATAACATAGGTACTGATTCTAATAGGAGCCTAAATGTGTTTAATATTCTTTAATGTTTCCCAGATATACCGTAATGAGTGCTTTAAAATGTAACTAGCAGAAAGAAACATTTACCTCTGGCCTACATCTAAAGTGCAATAAAGCAATTTAAATATTTTGGGAAGAATTACATAGTTTTTTGGCCTGAAAATTGATTTGAGTATCTTTTCTCTGATTTTACAACTATTGTTGCTTCTATTATCAACAACTACATTTGTAATTTTTGCAAATAAAAATAAATCTTTTAAATGAAGCTCTCATCTAATTTGCCTATCAATATTGTCAGTTAATTATATACAGTATCCATGGTAGCATAGTGGTTACGAGTCGGGCTGCCAACCTCAAGGTCAGCAGTTAGAAACTACCAGTGGTTCCATGGTAGAAAGATGCTGCGTTCTGCTCCCATAAAGATTTACAGCCTCGGAAACCCTGTGCAGGGTCACTATGAGTGGGAACTAAGGCCATGATACTGAACAACAACAACATGGTGAAAATAATCAAAGATCAGGCAGAAACAATCCTTGCTGTGAAATTGGAGCCAACTCTTGCCCTTCTTCCTTCAGAAAATTAATTGTGCCCAGTTCCTGAAAGTATCAACATGAGAGGTAAATGTTCTATCTCTGTTACATTAGGTAATGTTTCTGCTGATTATACTACTATCTAGTTGTTCCTAATATTTTTTATTTAGAAAATAAACATTGCATTATTTTCCAAGTACATATAGAGATAAAACAAAAGCATATTTTCCAACAGAGATATTTTTAATGTATATATTAACTAGCATATCAAAAGACAATGGAGGCTTTGGAGACAAAAGGCCATCTGTCTAAATTTATTTGCTTCAAAAATTCAGCAAACTTGTAAAAGAGAAAAAACAAAACAAAACAAATATAATAGTAGAACACTATGTATTTGCCTTCTTTTTATCATAATAAAAATTGAAATTATTTAGTTGGAGCAGGATTTCTCAACTTTGGTATTCTTGACACATTGGGTCAGGTATACTTTGTCCTTCATATTGTAGAATGTTAAACTGTATTCTTAGTCTTTACTCAGTAGATGCCAATAGTAACTACCCTGTTGTGGCAATGAAAAATGTCTCTTGGCATTTCTTAATGCCCTTAGAGGAGCAAAATTGTTCCTGGTGGATAATCACTGAGTTAAATTATTGTTGTTAAGTGTAATTGAGTCAGTTCTGAGTCATATTGAAGCTGTATAGGTTTTCCCAGGAGTGACTGGTGGGTTTGAATCACAAATCTTGTAGTTAGTAGTTCAGTGCTTACCCTACAGCACCACACTGGATTTAAAGAAATGTTTATGAACATAAGCATACTCTTTGATGGCATCTTAGCACCATTTTTCATAAATGCACTTCTTAAATATAAAAAAATAAAAATTTAAACAAGCGTATATAAGATATATGTCTTTTTTTCCTGAGGAAAAAATATATAAACAAAAATATTTTTTAAAGTAATGTTTGAAACTTAAGCTTCTAGAATGTGGGACTATAATATTTTATTTCAAGGGATTTGAAATAGATTATGGATATTGATGACGCTAAAACCAAATATAATTTGTTCAAAAGATTTCTGAAGTTTATTTGTTGTTATTGTTAGGTGCTAACGAGTCGGTACCGACCCATAGCGACCTTATGCACAGCAGAATGAAACACTGCTCTATTCTGGGCCAACGTCACTACTGCTGCCACGCTTGAGTCCATCGATGCTGCCACTTGGCCAATCCATCTCATTAGGGGGCTTCCTCTTTTTCTCTGACCCTCCACTTTACCAAACATGATCTCCTTCTCCAGCGACTATTCCCTCCTGACAATATGTCCAAAGTATGAGAAACAAGTTTGGCCATCTTGGCCTCTAAGGAGCAACTCTGGCTGCACTTCTTCCAAAACGGATCTGAAGTTTATAGTAATTATTTATTATGAGATAAATATACGATTATTCATTGTTGTTCTTAAGCACTGTCGAGTCAATTCCGACTCATAGCGGCCCTGTATAGGGTTTCTCAGGAAAACCTGGTGAGCTTGACCCGCCCACCTCACAGTTCAAAAGGCTTTGCAGTCTGGCGCATTAACTCACAGCGTCACTGCTATGGGTCAGAATTGACTGGACGGCACTTCACAACAACAGCACATTATTCATTAGATTCAGATAAATCATCTTATTTTAATAATACCACAGACTTAAAATAATTGAGCATTTTCCCCTCCCTTGATCATGTTAATGGACACATTGTAATCTGAACTGGAATATTATACCTAATATTTAATTGTATCTTGCAACTAAAATTTTTCTTTGCATCAAGAGTCCCCAAGACCATCTGAAGGTTTGATAGTTTACTAAGAAGACTCATAGGGACTCAGATAATAATTATACCCACAATTACACTATTATTTATTACAGAAAAAGGATAGAAACCACAATCAGCAAATACAAAGACATAAGAAGCGAAGTCTGGACCATCCATGAACTGTTCCCATCATCACTTCGTTCAATCAGATCAAGTTGTGACGACATGCATGAAATGTTACCAACCAAGAAAACTTATTAGAAACACAGTGCTCTGAGCGTTTCTTGGAAGCTGTTAAATAGGTATTAAGAACTGATCACTTGTACCTGGCACATACCAAAAATCCAGATGGCTAGAAGAAAAGTATGTGTTCAACATAAACAATATCATTTGTATGTGAACCGCTTTTATAAGTTAATAGTGGTGGGATCGTTCCCAAACACTTGCCAAGATTAACCTTGTAAGCAAGCTTTCACCTTGCTAGGTCAACTCTTTTGCATATCCTCCTAAATATATATGTATTTTTTTTTCTTTTTTCTTCACTTATTCTGAACATTGAACAATATTTTTTAGAAAAATTTAGATATTTAAAAATTTTGGATGTATAATAAAAAATAATGGTAGTACTCTTTCAAATTAACCGCAACTCACATTAGTTCTGATATCACTCTGTCTGTTCTATTCCTCCTCCTCCTTCCTTTACTCTATGGGACAGTTCCAGTGATTCTATGAACATTCAGTCTACTGCTCTTTATGTTCTTTGGATTCTTTGGTTTTCAGTATAGATTTGATTAATTAAGGGAAGAGAAGAACAAGATTACAGGTAATAAATACTTATCAGATCTTCAAATTTTCAAGCACATTCCAGGTCATCAATTTTTCACAAATGTTTTTTACAACACTGAACAGAGAACTAGAAAATATGACACTAAAGAGTCACCTTTTATTCTATGGTTGAACTTGACCTTGTTAACTCACAATACTAGACTTTTTATATTAAAAAAAATGACTATATTATTTTAAAAGGCTATTCAGAAGAGTGATCCCTTATTTTCAAAATTTCAACTCATTCAGAAATTTAGCTCAATAAAATTTCAGTTAGAAAGGAATTTGTTTCTACAATATGGTAAAGTCCATATTGTAGAAACATGCCTCCATAGCCTAAATTAAATATACAGAATTTTAAAAATCATTATTACCATTATTTTAAAAGTTTTACATAAGAATGGAAGATTTTAATGGTGACATTATTTTAAAACTCAAAATTTAAAAATTATGAATGGAAAGTGAAATTCTAGCCATTAAATCAGCTGTGCACAAAGTTAAAAGATTTGAGAACTTTGTTTTGTTGTTGTTGTCAACAATTTTGAGTTAAATTATTATTCTGTTAAGGTAGATACAGAAATTCTACATAAGTAATTGAAAGGATATATCAGATTCAAGCTTAGATTTTAGAAACAGTAGTGAATAGAGTAAAATGCACTTAACCAAATGTCTTTATATTTTTTGGAAAATATGAATAGAAAATTTTATTAAAGTAAAACAAAATAAATAAGCAAACTCTATAACTTAATAAACTGCTATTTCATTGTGATATTTTCCTTAGACTTTTGAAATCTACAGGCATTAGAGAAAAACATGAAGAGTCTTAACCAACAGATTTAGTCTTTTCAAAAGAAAACAGAAATATTTCCTGAGGCCAACAAGATCTTAACCAAAATAAAAGCACTATTAGAGATGGAGCAAACTATCTTAATAAAATGAAAGATAGTTTTTTCTTATTGCAGCCTTAAAATGGATCATTGTATCATGCAATAGTGAGCACTTTAATGCAGTAGCATGGCTAGTTTGATGACTTATTCTCTCTTTAGCTTTTCATTTAATTTCCTGAAACTGAATGAATTTCCCACTTAATAAATGTAGCTTCCAATCTTAATTATGTAATTATTCATTCACATTTATTTAATGTTTCCTATATTCCAGCCTCTATGCTGGTGACCAATGATATATACAATATAAACCCGTATTTGGGAGGATTAGAGAAAGACATGTGAACACAAAACAAACCAATATGTGAACATGTAAAATTGAGGTATGCGCAATGTGTTAAGGGAGGACAGAAGAAGTTAAATATTTGAAAAGAAACCATGTTTTTGTCATTTCTAAATTCCTCCTTGTGAGAAGGGTTTAAAATACCAGAGTCAACATATGAAAAAAAAACCTTTAGAATATTTAAAATGAAAACTATGTGATTAAAATATTTAAAAAAATTTCCTCTACTCCTTCTCCCAACCTATTCACTTAAGAAAATGCATTGCAATACCTTGACAGAAGAGGAAACTATTAACATAGGAATTCACACTTACTCACCACACTTATTCAATCATTTGCTGAGCAAATAAACTGGAAAGATGAATTATATGAAGAAGATTGTATGAAGGAAAACGTGGCATCAGTTTGGGAGGAAGACTCGGTAAGAATCTGAAATATGCAAATGACACAATCTTCCTTACTGGAAGTGAAGAGGACTTGAAATATTTTCTGATGAAGATCAAAGCCTTCAATATGGATTGCACCTCAATGCAAAGATAACACAAATCCTCACAACTGGACCAGTAAATAAAATCATGATAAATGGAGCAAAGATTGAAATTGTCAAAGATATTTTGCTTGACTCCATAATCAATGCTCATGCAGAAGCAGTCAAGAAATCACAATGAATTGCATTGGATAAATCTGCTGCAAAAGACTCATTTAAAGTTGTTGTTGTTGTTAGGTGCCATTAAGTTGGTACCGACTCATAGCAAACTTATGCACAGCAAAACGAAACACTGCCAGATCCTAGGCCAACCTCACTACTGTTGCCACACTTGAGTCCATCGATGCTGCCACTTGCCCAATCCATCTCGTTGGGGGTCTTCCTCTTTTTCTCTGACCCTCCATCTTACCAAACATGATATCCTTCTCCAGTTACTGGTCCCTTCTGACACTATATCCAAAGTAGGAGAGACGAAGTTTGGCCATCTTGGCCTCCTCTGGCTGTACTTCTTCCAAAATGTATCTATTGGTTCTTTTGGCAGCCCATGGCACTTTCAATATTCTACTCCAACACCATAACTCAAAAGCATCAATTTTTCTGCGGTCTTCCTTATTCACTGTCCAGCTTT
>NW_006409043.1:473306-475898 GCF_000296735.1 Chrysochloris asiatica | reverse complement strand
TCAAGAAGAATGAAGTCCTTGACAACTTCAATCTTTTCTCTGTTGTCATCCTTTGGATGTGGGATGATGTGGTGATGATTTGTGTTTTCTTTACATTGAGATGTTATGTATACCAAAGTCAGTTTGATGACTAAAATGCACTTGACTCAAGTCATGGTATTTTTTACAGCCTTGTATGCATGTGCATGTCAGACAAAGAATAATTAAGACTGTAAAAGAATCAATTCCTTTGAATTATGGTTTTGGAGAAGAATATTGAAAGTATCATGGACTACCAGAAGTACAAAAAATTCAGTCTTTAAAGAAGTACACCCAGGGAGCTGCTTAAAATCGAGTGTGATAAAACTTTGTCTCTAGTAGTTTAGACATGTTGTTAGGAGGGTCCAGTCATTGGAGTAAGACTTCATGCTTGGTAAAGAGGTTATTATTGTTAAGTGCTGTCAAGTAGGTTCTGACTCACAGTGACCCTGTATAGGGTTTCTGAGAAGTGATTGATGAGTTTGAACCATGGGCCTTGCAATTCAACCTGACTTTGCAGTCCATTGTTTATCCTACAATGCCTTACCGGGACTCCTGGAAATGTGGAGGGTCAGTGAAAAGAAGGAAGGCCCTCAAATCAGATGAATTAACAGCAACAATGATTCAAACAAAACAATTGTGAGGATGGTGCAAGATAGAGTAGTCTTTTGATCTGTTATGCATATAGTCACTAGGCTTTTCAACCAACTTAACAGCAACTAACAGCAATAATGCTTTAAGTCCTCTTCATTTTCAGCAAGCAAGGTTGTATCATCTGCATATCACAGGTTGTTAATGAGGCATCCTCCAATCCTGATGCCACATTTTTCTTCATATAACTCAGCTTCTCAGATTATTTGCTCAGCATACAGGTTGAATAAGTACGGTGAAAGAATACAACCTTGTTGCACACCTTTCTTAATTTTAAACCATTCAGTGTTCCCAGGTTCTGTATGAACAACTGCCTCTTGGTCCATATAAAGATTCCTCATGAGCACAATTAAGTGTTCCAGAATACTCATACTTCACAATGCTGCTCATAGCTTGTCAATATCCACACAATCGAAAGCCTTTGCATAGTCAATAAAGCAAAGGTGAACATCTTTCTGATATTCTCTGCTTTCAGACAAGATCCATCGGACATCAGCAATGCTATCCCTCGTTTCAAAGCCTCTTATGAATCCGGCTTGAACCTCTGGAATTTCTCTGTCAATGTATGCTTGCAGCCATTTCTGTATTACCTTTAGTAAAACTTTACTCTCATGAGATATCAAAAGAGATTGTCCGATGATTTCCACAGAATCGATGGACTCAAGCATGGCAACAGTAGTGAGGTTGGCCCAGGATCAGGCAGTGTTTCGTTATACTGTGCATAGGGTCACTATGAGTTGGTACCAACTTGATGGCACCAAACAACAACAACAACAAACAGCAACAATAGAATATAAAAAAAGTTTGATAGTCAATTAATCAGAAATCTTTTGTTGTTTAAAATCGAAGGAAGGATTTAGTCACAAATAGGGTTCTTTATTCTTAGGACTCTATTAAATCTTTGGTATCTAATTTCCATTGGATCAGATAATATCAGATAGTAATTGTCAGCCTTTGGATGTGAGATGATGACTCACTCTTCTATGAATTATGTTTTGTAGGTATACAAGACACACTTGAAATCTTTATTTATTCATATCAGTTTGTTAACTCAATTTACTAACAGTTTACATATAGTTAGTTATTGGCTGGGGGAAAGAATTTTTCAGAGCAGACTGTACTCCTGTAATGGAAAGCAGATTGATATGGTTCCACTTCACAAAGAAAAACTACTCTCCCTCTTCAAGATTCATCCTAAGTGTCTCTGCAACCAGATAGTCTTCCCTGACAAACTCTTTTTCTCTTGGTCTGATTTAGAAATCCCACTTCTCTGCCCTAAGAATCTGTTACCTCTTGTGTGTGAACATCATGAGGTCCAGAGGAAATTTTCCTTTTTTCTGTATTTCTGGGCTTTGATATATGATCCTGCTTAATTGGATAGAGCACATGTTTATCTAATGAATAAGGAAACAGAAGTAGCTTAATATGTAACTTTCTTATTGAGTAGGGTAGTTTATCTACTAAAATGATGACTTGTATTTGTTCATCAGAATCAGTTTCCCCATTTTTTCCTCATTGATAGGACTCTACAGGATTCAAATATAAACAACAAATGTTTATGTACCACCAAAACCAAAGCTGTTACTGCTCTCTGCACTGAGAAGTGTTCATTTCTGAGAAGAATTCTGTTAATTCCAACCTGAAACTGCATGAAAATCAATAAAGAAGAGTCTGGCACATCTACTGTTAACCCACATTCTTCTGTGCTTCATTGGCATTAATGCTGAGGCTAATTGTGCATGTACCTGAATTTGTAATCTGATATAAACTTTTGAAGTGCTTTAGAGTTTCAAAAATATGGGAAGGGAAATGATTAAAGGTTTCTTTGACTTTTTATTCAAATTTCAAGGAAAGTTGTTGAGTAAATAAATGCTATAATTCAGACATTGTTAATGTTATTATTTACTCTTATAATTCAGTGTT
>NW_006409043.1:471554-472600 GCF_000296735.1 Chrysochloris asiatica | reverse complement strand
GTGCATTTAATCACCAAAGGACTGAACATGTCTGGGCTTTTATTCTGTAATGTTTCTAAGACTGTGTCCATTTAAATGCAAACAAAAAAAGAAGAAGTCTTGGCAGAACAGGAGAAGGGATGCACACTTGATGATCAAATTGATTTAAATATTATTCATGGCATGTAGCCTAGTCCATGCTCTAGCTGTTTCTATGGCTTGGGCTTCATTGGTCTTCCACTGCTCCCGCTACATCATTTGCTAATGGATCATCTGGATTGGAAGCACTTAACAAAGCCTGTATGGATAGCAGAACTGTGTGGATCTGCAGTGCTGGGGACCACTTATCTTTTAAAATATCTAAACATATTCTTCCCAACTTGTCTACATTAGGGTTATAAATTTTGGTCATGAAACATACTTTAGGAGCTGCCATTGGGTGTTCTTCTGGAAGGAATAGTTCAAGTTTAAAAGTCCCTCCGTCAAAGGGGGAATCCTGGGGCCCAGCAATGACCACATGAAAATATTGGGCGTTGCTTTCATCTGGTTCTGCTTTAATGACAGAACTGGTTCTGCCAGCAAATGCTGGGTTTCCTTAATAATCCTGCGGGGCAGCCTGGCCATCTTGTCATATCCCGAGTTCGTCCTCTGCTCTCTTCTCCCCTTATATACTTTTTGAAGACAAAAAAATGCATTTGAGTTATTTTTTAATTGATACTTAGGAAATACACATTCTGAAATCAGGTCCATTACTTGATTATTTGCCTCCATTTTTGTTTTCCTGGGAAGTATGTTAGCAACTTCAGGTAGAATCATTCCCATTTCTTTGATTTCATTATCATTTTAAGGTTTTTAAATGTTTTCCAAAAATTGTAAGAAGTACTAAAATATCTATAATTATGTATATACATATATGTATATTGAATGAAAATCATCACTTGACTGTTTGTCATCCTGTGGAGGCCTGCATGCTGCTGTAATCCTGGAAATCATGCTGCAGATATTTTAAATATCAGCAAGATCATCCACAGTGGACAAGTTTCAGCTGAGCTTCCAGAAAAAGACAG
>NW_006409043.1:469455-470484 GCF_000296735.1 Chrysochloris asiatica | reverse complement strand
TGAATAAGTATGATGAAAGAATACAACCCTGGCACATACCTTTCCCAATTTAAAATCAATCAGTGTTCCTTTATTCTACTTTATTCCTTATACGTTTTTGTTAAGTGCTGTCAAGTGTTGGAGAAGAACGTGCCAGAAGAATAAACAATTCTTTCCTTAATATCCAGTATGGCAAAATTGTGTCTCTAGTAGATTAGGCTGGTCATTAGGAGGACCCAGTCACTGAAGAAGGACTTCAAATTTGGTAAAATGATTGTTATATTTAAGTGCTGTCGAGTCAGTTCCAACTCATAGCGAACCTGTATTGGGTTTTCAAGGAGCAGCTGGTGAGTTTGAACCACTCATCTGGCAGTCCAAACAAACTTTTCATTCCAGTGCTTTATTCTACAGCACCAAACCAGGGCTCCTTCTTGTATAAGGGAATTTCAATGAACTTTTTGAGTCCCTGCATATCGTAGGTTGTTAATGAGTCTTCCTCTGATCCTGAAGCCACATTCTTCATATAATCCAGTTTCTAATATTATTTGCTCAGCATACAGATTGAATAAGTATTATAAAAGGATACAGTCTTGGCAAAAACCTTTCCTGATTTTAAATGATTCATTAATCCATTGTTTGGTTCCAACAGTTGCCTCTTGGTCTGTGTACAGGTTCACTATGAGCACAATAAAGTGTTCTGGAGTACTCATTCATTGCATTGAATTTGTCATGATCTACACAGTCAAGAGTCTTTGCACATTCGATAAATCAATAAAGATCCTGCTTTCAGCCAAGATGCATCCGACATTAGCAACAATATTCATGGTTCCCTGTACTCTTCTGAATCTGGGTTGAATTTTTGTTTGAATTTGTGGATGAAACTATTTTTAAATTATCTTGAGCAAAAGTGTATTTGTGTATGAGATTAATGATACTGTTTGATGGTTTCCACATTCCATTGGGTCACCTTTCTTTGTAATGGATTCAGTCATGGATCTCTTCCAATTGGTTGGCTTGGTAGCTGTCTTTCAAATTTCTCTGCATAGAGGT
>NW_006409043.1:466130-467470 GCF_000296735.1 Chrysochloris asiatica | reverse complement strand
ATTGATTATCTTTGTAGTTCTAGGCTATACATTTAGTAGTTAGGTCCATATTGAATTTATTTTTGTATATATTGGGAGATATGGATCCTATTTCATTAGACTGCAAATGGATATCTGGTTTTGTCAGCATCATTTGTTAAAGAAGCTATCTTCTCCTTATTTAATAAGTTTTGACCCTTTTTGAAAGATCAGCTGTCTACTGGTGAATGAATTTACTTTTGGATTTTCAATTTTGTTCCATTGGTCTATGAGGCTGTCATTGTGCCAGTACCAGGCTATTTTCAGTACTGTAGTTGTGCAGTAGAAATTGAGATTGGGAAGTGTGAGATATTTTATTTTGTTCTCTCATGCTTTGCTTATCTGGGGTCTCTTTCCTACCCTTACAAAATTGGTTGGTGATTAGTATTTCTATCTTTTTAAAGAATGATGTTGTAAACTGGAAGGGGATTGTACTACATCTGTAGATTGCTTTGGGCAGTATTGATATTTTCACAATGTTGTCTTCCTATTCATGAGCATGGTACATCCTTCCATGTATATAGGTCTCTTGGTTTCTTGTAGTTGTGTTTGTAGTTCTCTTTGTATAAGTCTTTTGTTTTTCTAGTTACCTTTATTCCAAAGTATTTTATGCTTTGGATAACTACTGTAATTGGTATTATTCTTATTGTTTTTCCAAATTCTGTTTTTTTAAATGTAAAGGACTCCTAGTGAACTTTTATGTTGATTTTGCCCTTGACACGTGGCTGAATATTTCAGCTGACTCCAATAAATTTTATGCTGAGTCTATAATTGTCTATTTATAGATTTCCACATCAATGTCTATGTATAGAATATCATATCAATTTCTATTATAAAATATCTACTTCAAATTTAAAAAAAAGTCTTGTTCAATTTGGATACCTTTAATTTCAATTTATTTCTGTACAACTCTAACACCTCCAGCATAATGTTGAATGTTGTTGCTAAGTGCCATTGAGTCAATTCTGACCCATAGCAACCCTGGGGTTACTGAGGAGTGGCTGGTGAGTTTGAACTCCTGACCTTGCAGTTCAAACCTATCTTGTGGTCTAGTGCATTATCCCACAGCACCAAACTAGGACTCCATAATATTGAATAGGAGTAGTAATATTGGGTATCCTTATCTGGTTCCTGTTTGCAAGAGGAATCCTTTCAGTTTTTTCCCTATGGAGACAAATGTGAACCATTGGTTTTGTATTGTTGTTGTTGTTCTGTGCCGTAGAGTCGGTTCTGACTCATAGTGATCCTGTACAAGGTTTTGGAGGCTGTAAACTTTACGGGAGCAGAAAGCCTCATCTTTCTCCTGCAGAACAGCTGGTAGT
>NW_006409043.1:463452-464865 GCF_000296735.1 Chrysochloris asiatica | reverse complement strand
CTCTGTAGTTTGCTCACTCTATTGAGCCTTTCAGTCTTATTTCTTATGTTAATTGAAGTTGAAAGAAAAATTTCAGTCCAACATCTCTACTCATATACATAATGCCAAAGTTATTTAAAAGTAGCTGAATAAACCCAGCATTTTATAAAATGAATTGTATTTTACAATCAAATAGGTTTATTCCAGGATCAGAAGGGTAGTCCATAATTAGAAAATTAATCAGAGTGATTTAAAACATTAAGAAAGAAATGGGAAAATCATGATTAAGTCAATCGAGACAAGAAAAATGCTTGATGAAAGACACTCATTATTTGTTGTCAAGTCTCCAGGAAACCAATGGTACTTTCTTAGTCTGAGGAAGACAATATGAAGGAAACTTAGAGCAAACATCATAGTTAATAGTGGAATATGGATACATTTTGCATCTGAAATTGGAGATTAACATTTAAAAATATTATTTCTTTCCAAATTTATTGTTCACAGAGTCTGTGCAATATTAGTTAAAAACTGACAGTTTGTGTGTGCATATGTGTGAACGTTAACAATTGATTCAGATAATTCAAAGAGTCAGAAATATTTTAAGCATTCCTGAGTAAAAATAACAATGTTAGAGGATTTACAACAATCAGCTCTTAAGTGATGTCTTTACCTGGCTTTGTTATCAAGGTTATACTTGCTTCATAAAACCTATGTATACTCTGGAATGATTTAGTCGATTTTGTGTCTGCTCTACTCTGAATGTTTTGTAGAATTTGCCAATGAAGCCATCTTGGCCCACAATTTATTTCTTTATTTTTCTTCTGGGAGCTTTTTTAATGACCTGTTTAATTTCTTCTTCTGTTATGGGTCTGTTCACATTTTCTACTACAGTCTGTGTTAGTTTTGTAAGTAGTGTGCTTTTAGAGATGTATCAATTTATGTAGGTTTTTAAAATTTGTTTGAGTACCATTATTAAAAGTAATCTATTAGTAACTTTTTCATTCAGTTGTTTCTGTTGTGACTTCATCCATCTCATTTCTTGTTTGTATGATCTTCTTTTTCTTTGCTATATTTTTCTGTGCTTTGTTGATTTTATTAATCTTATAAAGCTGCAACAATTCAGACAGTATGGCATTAATGCAAGGATAGAAAAGCTTCAGTGCAACGGAAGAGAGTCTAGAAGCAGATTCCTACAGGGACAATCTTAGTTTATAACTGAGTTGATGCTAAACTGCTGAGGAGAAAGGGTGGATTTTTAAATAAGTGATATTAAATCAACTGGATGTCTATGAGGAAAAAAATATTTTTATTGATACTTCTCATTATAAACCCATTGCTGATGAGTCAATTCTGGCTAATGACAACCCTATATAAAATTTCTGAGACTGTAAATTTTTACAAGAGCAGAAAGCTTCTTGTTTCTCCCACAGAGTG